>NC_018337.1:135969-199246 GCF_000234665.1 Leishmania mexicana MHOM/GT/2001/U1103
TGCAGATGTTCTGGGAGGCCAACGAGGCGGTCCCCGACTACGTCGCGGCCGCCGAGGACACAAAGACACACCAGGGCAAACAGGTGCACGCGAGCACCCCCAGCAGCGACGCGCCAGCGACCGCCTCGGAGGTGTTGTTGTCGTACAACCGCCTGGCGCCCACCACCCCTATCCTGCTGAACTGTGCAGAGGTGACGACAAGCCAGATTCTCGCCGGGCCGCGCTCTGACGTTCTCTGCCGGCAGTACACCGAGGAAGTGTTCCAGGGTCTGTACGCTGCCAAGGATCTGTCGTGCGTGCAGGCGATGGAGGGGGTGGGCGTGTTGCACGTGCTCACGAGCGAGTACCCCACCGTGCCGGTCGCCATCGTGCGCGGCGGCTCTAACTACGACATGTTCCCCCTCTCGCGTCATGTCTACCGCCTCAACAGCACGGACACCCGCGGGCAGCGGGAGGATGGCGACTGGTACGTTGCCTGGGACCAGAAGGAGCACTACGTCAGCGAAGACGAGTTCCACCTGTACACAAAGGTGTCGTACCGGTACTCCATTGAAACGGCGAGCGCGGTGGTGCTCAACTACTTCCTCAGCGCGGAGACCGTGCTGCCTGGCATGTGATGCCGAGCTCCCCACGCGCGTAGCATCGAAGCGCATCAGCACAGGCACGGCTCCCCGCACGTTGACCGCGGTGACTCGCCTCGCTTGCGTGCCTCTGGGCACGGGCATGTGCGTGTATGCGTGCGTGCGTGTGTGTGTGTGTGTATGTGAGGATGGCGGCGCGTCGTTTCTCTTACCTTCTTACTTCCTTGATTGCCAGCTAATGTTTTGATCGCGTTCCTCACTGTATGCCCCACACGCGCCTCGCAGGCACGCTTGGCTGACCTCTAACAGCGACTCCCTCCGCAGCAGTACCTATAGCCCCCACCCACCTATTCACGAAGTCACTTGCATGACACACAGCCATGAACCGGACGGCACGCGTCGCACTCGACATGCGCCACGGACACCTCCCACCCCTCCCTCTGCGCTGAGGCGCACCCGAACCCCCTTCACCGTCCCAGGATCTCTCTCCCCAAAATGCCTTTCACTCCTTCCCTGTCTCTTCACCACCCTCCCCCCTCCTCCTGCCACGACCCTCGCCCATGGGTAGTCCGCGTGAAACAAGCCGTCCGCGGCATCCACCTCTCCTTGCTTCGCTGTTCCCCAGCAGTTGGGCCAGGGCACCGGGCGCACAAGAGCCGATTCGCGTGTTGCAAGGACGCAGCGCCGCGGGCGAGCACAATGGTCTTCTACTCCCTTGTGCTGGTGATGAAGCCGCGGCCGCGAAAGTACACGTCGCAGGCGCTGCGCGAGATCGCCGTGAACATCTACAAGCATGGTGGGCTAATTCGCAAGCTCTCCAACGAGGGCATCCTGCGCCCCTACAGCCGCTTCCGCGACGCCGACAACACCGCCATTACCTACGCGCGCTACGTCACGCTGCAGTTGGACATGGGCGAGGAGCAGATGAACAAGGTGGAGAAGATCATCCGCGAGCACGTGGATGTGAACATCACGCTGCGGCTCAACAACCTGGAGCGGCCGGCTGGCGTCAAGCACAACCAGCAGAATGCCGCCGCCTACTTCCCACTGGACACCTTCACGCGGCTGGAGGAGGAGATCAACTGGCCCCCGCAGGTGTCCGGCGACGTGTACGAACAACTGGACATGAACTGGAAGGAGTTCTCTCGCACGCGCTGGTCTAACTACCTGCGCAACTAGCGGCCGCCGTCCCTCTGACAGCGCTGTGGTGCCGCTCGTGTTTCTTGTGCCGTGCCGTAAGTGTGCGTGCGTTCGAGTGTGTCGGCGTTGGCTCGTTGATGGACGAGTTGAGGGCATCGCCGGTGTCTCCCGTTTGTGTGTTGTCCGCGTCACATTCAAAGAGCGATGCAGTCGCTGGGACTGCGGCAGCTAAGTGCCGAATCCCATGTCGCAAAGGCTCTTCCCACCGACAGCCCCTCCTGGTCATCAGGGGCGACTGAGCATGGCGGCGCCCACCCATTCCCCCCCCCCAACTCCCCCGACACACACACACAGAGCGGGGGTGTCTTGGGCCCTGTGATACCACGCACTGAGAAGTGCCCCCACCACCACCATCACTCTCTCGTCCCCCTCCGTGATGAAGGTTATGATGACTGATTCTACGCCACACATGCCTCTCCCCTTCCACTCTCTCTTTGCGTCACCGCTCCATCGCCATTCCCTTTCGGGCCTTGCCGGGAACACTGGGGCGGGCACTTCTCTGCCGCACACACGCGCACAGCCGGTCCTCCCCTCCCACACCCCACACTTTCTATTTGGCCTCTCTCTCGACTCTGTTAGCCCGACTCAGCAAAGGGGCCAGAGGCACACACACACAGAGCCACGCGGCGCAAGAAGGCTTTGCACGAGTCACGTCAAACATGTCGGCTCGGCCATCCGATGAGCTTGCACGCCTGCAAGAGGAGCTGGAGCAGGAAGAGCAGGATCTAGCCGCGCTGGAGGACAACGTCGAGGCTCACGCGGTCCAGCTTGGATACCTGCACACAGAGTACACGCTCAACAAGACGCGTGTCTGCCAACACTACGAACCGCGCCTCGAGCCGCTGCGCGTCATCACGTACGCGACTGCTCAGAAGGAGGCGCTCATCGCTTTCCAGATCGAGTGGCTGGAGCGCAAGATAGTGATGCAGGAGCGCCGCTCTCAAGGTGGGCAGTTTATCGAGACCCGCGACATGAAGCCGGCAGCGGAGGAGTACCAGAAGAAGGCGCAACAGTCGCTCCTACGCTGCTACGAACACATCTCCGAGTGCCCAGAAGATGCGCTGCACATCATCAGCCAGTACGTGTGTCCCCCGGAGGAGGCCATCGAAACGATGGAGCTGGTGATGAAGGTGCGCGGCGAGCCCCCCGAGGCCTGCACGTGGGAGGCGTCGCAAGTGCTCTTCAGTCACACATACTTCCACGAATTCTTCGCTACGCGTAGCGAGGGTTTGTTGAAGAAGTACGACCTCCTCAGCGATGAGCTCATGACCGAGGTGGAGGGCTTCTGCGCCGATCCTCACCACAGCGTATCAGCGCTGTATCGCATCAGCATCCCGATCGGGTGCATGGGAGAGTGGCTGCACTCCATTCGGAATTACTACCGTGTGAAGCTGGTGACGGCGCCGGTACTGCTGTCACAGAGCGCTGACACAGGTCGGATGGCGAAGCAGGCGCAGGCGTGGCTGGCTGCGGTAACGCTCGGAGAGGTGCGCGATCGAACGCCGCCGCAGCAGCAGACCACTGCCGCCAAGCATGCCGTCACGGAGGATGCTGAGCTCGGTGCCCTCGTTGCAGCGTACGAGGCAAGCAAAGAACACCTGCAGCTCACTACGGAGCCGGCCTCGGTAACGGCAGCCACGCTGCAGAAGTTGCGCCACCGCCTCCACAAACTCCGCGAGAGTGTGCGCACTGCGGAGGAGGAGCGCATCGCCATAGAGGGCGAACTGCAGGCGAAGCTCGCGGAAGTTCGTGGCAACTACGATGAGACGATGGTGCCGCTGGAGGATCAGCTCGAGGAGATGACGGAGTGCTTTGTCCAGCGCGTTACACAACAATGGGACGTTGCTGCCGCTCCTCCGTCCCCCACCACCGCGGCGGCAAGCATCGCCGATAACGCCCCCGCCGTGGCAGCAGCTGGGTAGCCCTGTGTGCGGCACGGTACCCTCTGCTGTGTGTGTGTGTATGTAGGTGTGGCTACGGTTGAGGGATCGTGTTCACTGCATGTCTCGTGAGCGTGGGGTGTCGCATCCCGTCGCCGAATTTCCATGGTTGCCTTGCGACTCGCGCTGACGCCACTGCGCGTGTCTGCGGATGGTTCTGCTGGGGTGCCGTGAGTACCCCAAGCGGAAGTCGAGAATCAGCAAAGGTGAACACCCTAAATATGTACGGTCGGTCTATCCTTAAGTGCGAGGTGGGGCGTCGTCTCTCCCAGCGCACCCTTGCTTCTCCTGCGTTATCGTGTCACCTTCACGTGGATCTCCACATCGTCCAACAACACCAGCGAAGAACACGAGAGGCGGAAAAGGCAGAAGGCGGAGGCGCACGAGGCGTTTCTATGTATCCTGTATGTGTGTGCGAGGAGAGAGACGTGCAGGGGGGGTCGGGGTGTGCGGGGCACATGAAAGGATGACGAGATCGACCGAGCGCCATCCCTCTCTGCTGCCGCTCCCCCGACACTCTCGTGCCCACGTCGGGTCGCGCGTGCTGGAGAAGACGCGGACAGGGGCACTCAACGATGTACAGCAGCTGTTTTTCCATTTTTCCCTTGTACTTCTTTTACTTTTCGGTGGTGGTGTTGGTGATGGTGGGGGTGGGAGCGTTGTGTGTGTGTGTGTGCGTATACAGCACCTCCTCGCCCATGCTTATCAACTGACCTCATCCGTCTCTCACACGCGCCGGCTGTGTGCGCGTCGTGCGCCTGCAGCTAAGCTCTCTGTCTCTTCTTATTATTGGAACCACTGAAAAACGACAGCCCACTGGTGTAGCACAAAAGACCGACTTGCGAGGAGGCGAAAGGGAGGAGCGGTCTTCGGTGCCGCAGCTCGCGTCTCCTGCGTCGTCGGCACCGACGAGCTCCCTCTCACTCACACACGTGCGCCTGGCGCGAGAGAGAAAATGTGTAAGGGGAGGGGGGGAGTGGGGTGCAGGCGTGTCGGATCCGCCCACCCCCCCCTCCCACATCTTCCCTTGGCCATTCACGTCTGCCGCCTCTCGTCGGCTCCTCTTTTCGACAAGGGGCCGGCATTCCACGGTGCACCCTGCCCTGCTGTATGCCCGCACACGCACAGACACGCGCAAACGACCGAATCATGCCTCTCTCTCTTCTCCACCCCCTTCGCATGAGCATCTGACTTATGCCGATGCGCCCCCCAGGGGTACTCACCACCCCTTCACCCCATAGACGCACGCACGCAACCCTGCTCACACACGGCAGAGGACAGCGCAGGCAGCGGATGCGACGGCTCGCTGCCGTTCTACTCTGCCTTGCTTTTTCTGGTCCTCCTTTTCCCGCTGGCAGTCAACATGCGAGCAGCGCTGCCGCCACCACAACAACAGCGACCCCCCTCCACATCACTCCCCTGGCCTTTACTGTCATCTCTGGCGCTTGCGAATCCCTGCTACCACTCTTCCTGTTTCTTCAGCGGCCCTCCGACTCCTCAAGATGCACACGGGTGTGTACACGTGCGCTGAGTTCTCCAGTCACCTCTCCGCCGTCCTGGGTCGTCACCCACATGTAACTGACCTGCGGCTGCAGCTTCTACCACCCGCGAGAGGTCCTCGTCCGCCACGAGAGTGCGGCGATGTGCAAGGCAGTAGAGCAGCTGTGGAGGCGTGCCCATCGGTGGAAGACAGCGGGTTGGACTTCACAACCTTCTACGCTGTTCTTCTTGCCCGGCGTGACGACGGCGGCGACGGCGAAATCGTTGCCGTCTACACGGTGGTTGGGCACGTATCTCACATTTCGCTCAACTGGTGTGCGCAGCTTCAGCGCTCGTTGAGCGTCACCGCCCTTCTCGCAGCGCCGACGCGCAGCCTCGTATGGCAAGCCAGCGGCTTTCATGAGAGCGAGGCTGGCACCACCCTGGGTCGAGAATGCATGGCGGGAGTCTCGTCGTTCGAGGTGCGGCTCTCCCCGTACGTGCCGCCACTGCAGTGGTGCCGCGCAGTGGACGGCGTCTTCGGCTCGCATCACTTCGTCTGTGGCTCCTATACCTGTGGCATCGGTGAACCGCGCGACGACGACGACAGTGCTGGTGCAGCGCACACACGCGTGGAGTGGGAAGGGAGGGATAGCCTCCGCACACCACCAAAGGCAGCGGTCGATGCTGCCATCACCAACGTGGCGCCACACACACCAAGTGCCGGTCCGCCGGTGCGGATGCCGCGTCGAGAAGGCGCGCTCGCAGGCGTGTGGGTCAGCACCCCAGCAGCGGAGGAGACGTCATGCTGCTCCTCCACTCTCAGCAGCGGGCACCTTCCCCTTCGTGTGGCGAGCGTGCTGAACGGCAACGTGCCTTTAGACGACGCCACCAGCTCGATACCGGGCACGCGCGTGCTGTGCTTGGTTGCGCTTGATGGCTCGCTTCTCACGGGGCGCAGGTGTCCCAATCCGCCGTCGCCGTCGTGGCCACGGGACCTCTTTGATAGTGTCTGTGACTTCATCTCTCGCGACGTCATGCCGCGTGTCTCGCTACGACTCATCGACGGTACATGGGCCCGCGCAGAGGCGTCAGAGCGCCTGCTCGATGATGTCTGCCAGGTGCGGCAAGCGCTAGGAACAAGCTACGTCGTACAGTACCCCTCGGACGCCGCAGCCCCTGCCGCGACACGTGCGCGCAGCATCGTCATGGTGCTGGACCTTTGTGTCCCTCTCCAAAAACTCCTCTCCACCCTTCCTTCGACGCACACATCCTCGCTACCGTCAGCAACGGATGCCAAGTCGGAGCGGTGGCAGCATCGTCTGGCGGCCCAACTGGCGGCGGCGGTGCAGGACACTATTGGTCAGCTTGTCTCTCAGCACCCTGACGTGTTCGCCTTCACGCGCGAGGCCGCACGGTCGACGGAGAGCGCGCTGGCGGCGCAGCTGTCGCGCGCGCCCACGCACTTCACCCGCGAAATGCATTGCCGTAGCATCGCGGCGAGTGTTTCTCAGATCCTCTCCCTCTCCTCGAACACCGCCTTTGCAGAGGAGGTGGTGCGGTTACTCTGGGGATGTGAGACAGATGTCGAGACCACCGACGTCACCACTAGCACAGAGCGCAGTCGTGAGAGTCTGCGTGTCTCACAGCGGCAGCCAGTGCAGATCCAGCGCCGCATTGAAGAGCGGTTGATGAGGGCCATACCTCCCTGACAGGGTTCGCTGTCGAGTTAAGCACGCCCGCATGAGCATGACGCGCGCGTGGATGATGGCCTGTCCCGATCCTGCTCAGCATCCCACACCTACGCGCTTCTGGGAGATGAAGCGAGCACCGCTTACTTTGCGTGTCCTCCTACGTTATGCTGTTGTCATGGTGGGCGCCAACACGGATGCAGTGCTGCTGGTCATGTTGCTCGTTTCTTTCGCCTTTTCTTCCTCCTGCTGCTGCCCCTATCCCCCTCCCCCTCCCCATTACTCTCGAACCCGATTCACATGGGCAGCGTTGCCATGGATTAGCAGCAGCCCTCGGGCGCCAATGGACGGCGGGCGGCAGGAGGGGAGCCCATGCACTCACCGCCGCGCCCCGTCAGGCATGAGCAGCCCCCCCCCCCACACACACACACACATCCCTTTTTTCTCAGCTCCGCAGCACGTTGTTTTGAGTGCAGAATGCTTACTGGTCGCCATGCACGTCCTTCCCGCTCCCTCTCCCTCTCCCCCCCTCCGCCCCACCCCTCCACTTGCCTCTCACCCACTGTCGCCCCGCAGAGTCTTCAGCGCCATCACAGACGTGCACGCCACGCTGAGCAAGAGACGGTCCCAATACATGGATGCATGGAGCAACCCTGCGTGGAGCTCCCTCCCCCTATAGCCCCTCTCGCCTCCCGCATCATAACCACGCAGCGCGATCCCATTTCTAGCCAGGAGGTGTGCGAGTGGGCGGACGTGCAATGCAGTCACGTGTGCGCTTGCTATACCTGGAGTTCATGTATCTCCTCCCTCAGCTCAAGGGCTTCTACAGCCCACAGGGCGCTGCTGCGGCTCCAAAGAGGCCCACATCTGGGATGGCGCCTTCGAAGCCCTTCTACCTCCGTGTACCAGCTGAACACCCCGTGTGCGAGTCGCTGCGCAGCGCGCACGTCACGGAGCTGAGCAGTCATCGCCAGGGCAAACGGCCCGCTGGCGCATCGCCAACGCACACCACTACCACCGACGCCGAGGCCCCGCCGCCTCTGGTTGACGTGAGCACGGCTGTCAACTCTGAATCGTGCGTCATCTTTAAGCTGCAGAGAGACAGCGAGCGGGCCCTCGTGGCACCCTTCATGCCCGCCCACTGGGACAACAACACTGCAAGGAAGCCATCCCCATCACCGGCAGGCCAACACGCGCCTGCGGCGGAGCGCGCCGCTGAGGCCGAATACCGTGCTCGTGTGCAGCGTCTGTTCTATGCAAACGCCCTCGTGCCTCTGGGCAGCCCGGAGTGGAAGCGCTGTCTCGCTCGTGGCCGCTATGAGGTGCGCAGCGTCCACAACGTATTGCACGTGCGCAAGTACCGCGCGCTGCACAAGCGGTACAGCTGGGCGTCGCAGCTCTCGCGCACGGAGTTGGAGGCGGCATGGGGCGGCAGCATGGAAGACGTGGAACAGGCACTTCTGGGATTGTCTAATAGGGACGTGTACGGCTACTCCGACAGCGACACCGAAGGACCAGAGGAGGCGAAGGGAAACGGGAAGCAAGAAGAACATGCGGGCCGGCCGTAGATGGCACGTGGAGTATGCTGCACAGTGAACGTCGTCTGCGGCCTCGCGCTGATTCGCACGTTGCTGTTGCACCATCCTCCCTTTCCGGCCTCTACATGGTTTCTCGCTTACAGACTGCCGTGCGAGCGCCACCGTAGCCTCGCTGCCCTCGTGCACTCGCGCGGTTGTCTGTTGGAGTGCTTGCGCACGTGTCACATCTTTCAGGGCAGATGCCTTTCCGCCCTCCCCCCTTCCCCACTCCAGCTCCATCCTCTACCCACCCTCGCGTCCGCCTCGTGCGCCTTTCACTGTTCAGCCTCCCCTCCCCCCTTGCGGCCTCTGACGCATATCTCCTCCCCGTTGTCCGCGCTCATTGTGGCCGCCGCCTTGGAATGCGCCCCATTTGTGCATTCGTGTGCACGTGCACAGAGAGGCGCTTGCGCACGTGTGTGCAAGGGTGCTTGCGGCCTCTCGGACCTCCCTCTTCCTCCTCCTCCTGCTTCCTCTCAAGGGTGTGCTGGCTACAACGTACCCGAAAAGGCACAGCCTGTGGATGCTGCGCATGTGGCCCACTCGCGCCTTGAGCGTCGTTGCGATATCCAAATACTATCGATCTCCCTTCGCTCTTCCAGCGAAACCCCCTCAGCTGCCGCCACCACGCAAGGTCCGCAGACACTTCCTCATCCTCTCAATCCTTGCACACTCCTTTTGTGGCACGCTGCATGGCATGCATAAGAGAGTAGCCGTGTAGCCCCACACCCCACCCCATCCGCGCGTACGACCCGCTCTGTAGACCCTGTCCACGTATCCTCATGGCAGCGTCGTGTTTCTCCTCTGCACCACGACACACCACCTGCTAGACTCGGATCACCTCCCCCTCCCTACTGCCTGCACCCTCTTCTCTGTCTCTCTACCATCGCGTCTGTACAACGCCGCGCACCACAACTCGTCATTTCGCCCACACCCGATCAACCATCCGCGCAGAGAGTTCACGCGAACCTCCCTCTCCTTCCAGTCCATCTCCCACCCACCACCACCACCACCCCCCCTCACCGCAATCATGCCGCCGAAGGCTGGTCAGACGAAGAAGGCCAAGATGGAGGCCGCCAACAAGGGCGCGAAGAAGACCACGAAGAAGTGGAGCAAGGGCCAGTCCCGCGAGGCTCTGCAGAACGCCGTGATGTTCGACAAGGAAACGTACGACAAGCTCCGCAGCGAGGTGCCCAAGTACAAGCTCATCACCCCGTCGATCATCTCCGACCGCCTCAAGATCGCCGTCTCCATCGCCGCCTCTGGCCTCAAGCAGTTGTGCCGCGAAAAGCTCATTCGCCTGGTGTCGTGCTCCAGCAAGACCCGCGTGTACACGCGCATCGTGCAGGCCGCCCCGGCCGATGCGGCTGCCGCTGCTCCGGCTGCCGAGTAGGAAAACATGAAAGCGAGCAAGTCAGCCAGCGCGATCGGGCATGAGTAGTGGAGGTGCATGGGTGTGGGACGAAGGCGTGGGATGGGCAGAGGTGGAGAGGAGGGGCGGTGCGTGATGAGGTTGTACGCCGCCACGGCGCCGGTCCGCCTCAGCATCACCACCCACACCTCTCCATCCTCCATCGCATTTTCCCCCTCCCACGGACCGCCGCCATGCATGAAGACGCGTGCGTCTGAGTTTCCTCTCTCGCTCTCTCTGGGTGCCCTCTCCTTCTCCCCCCCCCCTTTCCCCCATCCCCGCGCTGCTCTCGAGTTGCGGGCAGCATGCGTTGCACGCGCGCAAATGTGGCGAGTCGCGCCGGGGGTGGGGGGAAGGGACGGGAGGGGGGAGGCAGAGCAACCGTGACCTTTCTTTCTTCTGAGTTCTTCTTTTATTTTAATGCTTTCATGATCATCTGCGTCTTGCCGAGGTGCGCCGCCGTGCCGTGATCGTTGTCCTCTCAGTCCCTCCTCCTCTCTCTGCCTCTACCCGTATCGCCCACTGCGATCATCGGAGTGGGGAGGAGGGGCGTGTGTGAGGGGCGTCGAAGGCATGTGCAAGACCCACGTCCACGTCGGGAGATGAGCCACTCAAACTCCAGAATAACATGATATACGCACCCGCAGGCATGTCGACCGCGCCGTATGGCATCATCCTTCCGGCCCTCCCTCCCCCCTCTTGCCTGGCCTGCCTGCCTTTCCACCCCACCTCTGTCGGCCGCTCGCGCCACCGCGATCCAGGTGCGCATGCAGGGCAAAGGCGCACACGCTGGATCGCCGTCGCCCGCATCGCTAGCGTGGCTCTGATGACATCACCTACGCATACCCCAAACGGGAGAGGACGCATCGCTGACGGTCTTCCACGGCGCATGCACCTCGTGCGCACGGCAAACAGCACCACTGATGGCCCATCTATGGTTGCCCACTCTCGCTCCCCTCTTCCCATCTCCACACCCTCCTCCTCCGTCTCGACCCCTCACTTTTCTCAAGAGTTCAGAAGAGCTGTCGCGCACAAGCCCGGGAGCGGACAGTGACGAGTCGAACACTGTCGCGCTCAGCAGAACAGAAACATCGTTGTGCTTCCCTTTGTCTCCGCTGCGTGTTGCGTCGCACACGCATGCACCAGCAAGCAAGGTAAGTAGTCGTTCTTTCATGTTGACTAGGCCTCGTCTGGCGGCCGCCATCACAGTCCCACGTCTCCCTTCTCATCCTCCTCCCCCCCCCCTCCTCCTGCACTACACAGCAAGCGAACAGCGGAAAGCACAGCGCACACGTAGACATCGGCGCGAATACGAGGGACTAGAAGGCGAGATATCAGAGGGAGGAGGTCGTGCGCACGCATCCTTCCTCTGCTCGTGCCGTTTCTAGTCTCAGTGCTCTTGCGTTTGCTTTCGCTTGCTCGCCGACGACCTCTCTTCCTATCTGTGTGCGTGTGTGTGTGTGTGTGTGTGTGTGTGTGTGCACAGCGCATTGTGCACATCGGTTTACCTGCTTCTCCTCCCCTCCCTCTCTCTCCTTTACACACATTGTCCTTTGTCGCTGTCTCCCTGCAGCGGTGGCGGAGTTGTTTGGCTCTGTGATGTCCGGCGTGTGCCTCACGAGCGCAGCACGCGTTGCTTGAAACATTGGATTGGTTGGCGCGTCGTGTCTCCCTCTCTCTGTCTCTGTCTGTCTGTTGCTCATTTTCCATTCTTCTCACCTCAGCGCGCTCTGCCAACTCTGCAGTGGCAAGCAGCGTCGTCATTGGTGCCCTGCCCTTTCTTTCTCCCTGAGTCTTTTACCCCATCCCTTGTGCGTGGGCAGCGGCGTGTGCGTGTGTGTGTGTGTGTATGGAAGGGGTGCCCTGACTTGACGGACGCACCGACGCCAGACACGCAGCACTCCAGGCCACCAGCGTATATATATATATATGCATACGTGCATCTTCCCATTGTCCTTCTCCGACGTGCAGCGTAGCGTAGACGACCCTTTTCCTTCTCCTCGCGTTGTCTGCCGCTCCCGTTGTCCTCATCCGCTTGTTGGCGCTGTGCTGCTCCCATTCGATGTGCGCCTGATTTTGTTGTGTGGGGTTACCTACTTGAGTAGTCGTTTCGGGTGTGTCTCGAGGTCGGCACGTTCTTTGGGAGGCACCTTCCTCGAGCTTCTCTGTGCCCTCTGCTCTCGCATCGTCCTCCACCCCCCCACCCTTCCCTCCTGCTAACCTTTGGGCGATCTGTGGAAAGCAGCGAGACGGCCTCCACTCTCTCTATATCTCGGTGAACGCCTCTCAGGGGGAGGAGGGGCAGGGCTGCCGCCACCGTCCTCACGCGCAGCGTCCGTCTGCTTCGCTTGTGCGTGCGTGTGTATACTTGATCTCCTTTTCAGGGCTCGCCTTTCCCATCATCTGTCGAGGGGTACGCCGTTGTTGTTAATGAGCACCGCCATGGATGTGCTGCCGATATCGTCGTCACCGTCGCACACGGAGGCACTGGTGCGCGCCGCAGCCACCATGGCAGGCGACTTGTGCCCCTCCCCCTCGGTGACAGCGACCGCCGTCACCACCACGGCATCCTTTGTCTCCCCGCGCACCCCAAAGAGTACACCGCCGCCCACGGCAAGCCGCTGTCTTGTTCGACCGCTCTTACGCCAGCGGCACCATAGCAGATCCGACGGGCCGCAGCACCAGCAACAGCAGTCCAGCTACGCCCCAAACCCGTCCTTGGTGACTCTGTGCGAGAGTGAGCGAGAGGGGGTCGGCGGCGTAGAGATACTCCTCGCGAAACAGCAGCGGCCCATGCGCGCCATTGTGTCCAGTCGATACCCCGGCACCGCGGCAGGTCAGCAAGACCGGCGGCAACGGCAAGAGGGCTCGGCGGAGACAGCCGTAGATGGCGGCGCCGCCGCCGAGAAGCTCGCGAGCGGCACGGCGAAGGAGAATGACGGAGCGGGTCACAGCGGCAGCACCACCACCACTGGCGGCACCGCCGAGGGGGTTCGATGTATAGACATGCAACCCCTCTCAGACCACCACACCGCGGCGACCCCCAGCGGCGCTACACATGACCAAGAAGACAAGAGGCAGGTCACCACCTGCTCCATATCAATCAACTCGGCGCACCCCTGCGGCGAAGCCTTGGTCGCACCGCCGCCCGCTTCCTACTCCTCTAACCCGTCTGCCAGCACGGCGCACAACGGCAGCGCGTCGAGCAGCTTCTACGGCGCACCAGCAAGCTCCCCTCGAGCAGCCGGCGCCGGTAGAGGGCACGCAGCTGTTGCATCACTCTCCCCGCTTGCACTCCCCAGCGGCGCCCCCACATGCAATGGGAGCGGAAGCCACAGCGGCAGCAACACTGAAGCCAAGGTTGTCCCTCTGATGCTGCGCACTTGGCTTTCCACCCACACCATCGGCGAGGAGCTCGGCTCCCCGGCCACCTCGCGCTCCGCCTCGCGAAACCTCGTGAGCGGGCCGTCCCTCACGGTGCTGCAGGCCCCTCTCAGGACACTGCCTCCCAGCGGCGCCACAAGCATGGGCAACGTCACCCCACTCAGCAGTAAGCGGGGCAGTACCCATCCTTCGTTCCTGCGCCCGCCAAACGTAACCCGCGTGAGCGGCGAGCAAGGCAGCCCAACGGACGGCATCGCACATGCCGTCAACGGCCGAGTTTTATGCTCTCCGCACGGCGTGCGGCCGCCAGATCGTGGTGCCCGCCGCACCATCTTTCAGCGCGGCACCTCAAACCTCTCGCTGCCTGAGGCCTCTTCAAGCCGCGGCGCGCCGCCGCCGAGTGATCTCGGTGAGTGGTCCAGCGGTGCAGCCGTGAGAGAGGGCACCGCCTCGGCGCGGCCGCCGCCGCCGTCGATGCCGAAAGAGATGCACAGCTTCATCCTCAGCCAGTATCGCACCTTGCAGCGCGACGTCCTACCGCCCCCCGCTTCACCGCAGTCTGTGGACGCTGACGTGGCCTCGGTGGACTTCCAGCACATGAAGAGGGCGACGTGTTCGAAGCACTCCAAGGCAGCCAAGAAGGCGCTCAAGGCACAGGAGGAGGTGCGGCTGCGTGTCCTTCAGCAGCAGCACCACGACGTGGAGGTGATTCGAAATGGCGGCCGCGAGCATGTTGGGCAGAACATGAAAAGCAGCGTGGTGCTGGCCGGCTCTCTGTCGAAGCTTCGAGCGCGCACCCGCTCTAGCCTCGGCAGAAGCGCCGCCACGGCGCTCGGTGCGAGCCCGGCGACGTCCTTCATAATAGGCTCACTAGACGAGTGCAGCGTCACCGCCCTCTACTCCGGAGACGGCCCCGGTCGCGCAACTCCGGGAACGAATGGCACGGCGCAGTCGCCGACACCAGAGCGGGAGCGGGAAGCCTGGCACGCGTCCAAGGCCTTCATGGCATCGAATGCCCCTGCTGACGCACAGCGGCACGGGCGGCAGTCCCGCAGCGTCAACAAGAATCGCATGAAAGGCGAGGAGATTGTCATGGCGATCGTCCTCGACAGCGAAGACGAGGAGGATGTCGATGCAGGCACCACGTCGAACGCGGAAATATGGAGGCGATCCCACGTCGACCAGTCGCACAGGAGCGCGCACGTGAGCTCCACGGACCTGGGCGAGTTGTCGATTGACACGGCAGCAAAGCGCGCTGGCGAGCGGCTTGTCTCCCAGCCGCAGCGCCGCAGAGGTGCAGCAGCTTCTGTGAGGTGTGCGGAGCGCGACGCGCACAGTGGCAGCAGCAGCAGCAGCCACGTGCGCAGCGCATCGTCCCCGTCCTCCGCGCTGCCGCGGGCATGCTTGTCCACACACTCACTTGGTGGCTCTCACCACCACTCCAATGCCACCACGACTCTGCTGGGGCACAGCTCTTCGGGAAGCGACGACGACGAAGACGCGGAGGATGAGTGCTGCCACTGCTGCCCTTGCAAGCGCCCGAAGAACTTCTTTGCCCTCTGCCGCACGAGTAGTCAGAGCGCCGCCTCGCTCGTGTGGCAAGGTGAGAAGCGAGCCGTGGCGCCCAGTGACAGTCAAGAGGAGAAGCCGTCGAGCACGGCCATGTCGCGCGCCAACCCCGACGGCAGCCAATTTGTGGTGGAGGACTTGGAGGACAGCGACGAGGATGAGCCGACGCTCTCCATGCAGAGCTTCCGCCGCGCTAACGTTCAACGCATACGATGAAAGGGCACGTGACGCCCACATGGCCCCACGTGCGTGTATCACTTTAGCCATCCGCTGTTACCTCCTGCGTGTGTGCTGACGGCGGATGTGCACGCGCGCTCCCTCGGCCCTCCTCGCCTCTCCCCCTCCCTTTGTCTCCTCTCGTGGTACTCCGATTGGTGTCTGTGCTGCCTTCGCTTTGGGCCCTTCGTTGGGTTTCCCTCTCCTGTCATGTTGCTTTACTCGGTGCGCAATGGACGTGTGCGCCTGCATCCATGCTTGTGCGCGCGTGTGCATGTGCGGGCATGGTGGGGAGAGGGGAGGGGTCTGCATGCGTGTCGGCTGTGGCGGTCTCCCCAGTCCGTCTTCTGGGTCGGCAGTGTGGATGCTTCTGTGGTCCGAGCCCCTGTAGCGTTGGATGCGCCCCGACATGTATTCCGTGGAAGAGTACGTCTGCGTATATGTGGTCGTGCTTCGTAGCAGCCTTGCCAACGCGAACGGACGAGGTGCGCAAGTGTGGGGAGGCGCACATTGGCGCGGTCGTATCTCTCTCAAGGCGCCCACGCTTTCTTGCACGGCACCTGACAGATTACGCCAAAGGAGGCAACCCCAAGGCACAGATCGTGCGAGGGACCAGCGGCTGTGTTGCGGTGAGCGCTTTGCATCACAGCTGAGCCTTCGGCGGGAGGCAACGCCTGTGGCTGAGGCGCAGAGGCCACGAAGCATAATCGAACGAAAACTTCGATCGAGAGCACGGCACGAGTGGCACAGATGACGCTCATGCACACCATCACATGCATCCGCCGCAGCGCGTCGACGAGCCCGCCGAACTTTGTTTCCTCTCTCCTCAGTAGACATGGGCCCTGCCTCTGCGCAGCGGCCCATGATTGTGTTGAACAGCGGCAAGGAAGCGCTGTCATGCGAGTCGCCACCGCATCACCGAGAGTCAAGCCTCGTCAAGCAGCTGTCTTCGAGCAGTCCTCAGCGAAAGGGGGGGGAAGAGAAGCTCCCTGCGACTCTCATGTTGCCCGTCATCCCATCTCCCCCCCCCCTCCACTACAGACCAGCGCGACGGCTTTGGGCTAGAATAGCCTCGCCATTCCCCCCACTCGCCTACTTGCCGACCTCTCCACCTCCCTCCTCCTCCTCTCCTCCACACCCTGCGCACACTTGCATGCACCGCCGCTGCAGTTAACGAGACATCATAACATCCGCGAGGCGAGGGGAGACACACACACACGCACGCACACACACACACACACGCCCATCAAGCGTGACAGGCCTCATTCTCCCTGGCCCCCACTTCTCCTTCTCCATCCATCTCTGTGTCTCTGCTCGGTCCCTCTCGCCTACCATCCTCCCCACCACCACCCCTCCACCCCTTTGGCGGCCACTGCGCAACAGTGCCCGTCTGCCAGCCTGCGTCAGGAGTGGGTGCAGCACCGTGCTCCCAATTCCCCTACCTCAACCCCGCCCCACAGACAGCCCTTCGCCATGCGTGGCGCACACATACGCACGTGCGCGCGCCTCGCAGCGCTGGTGGGTCTCGCCGCCCTCTTCCTCCTCGCCACCCAAGGGCCTGTGGCAGCCGCTGTTGTTGTAACGACCAACCCGATGCAGCCGCTGCTCGGCGTGCCATTCTTCGCTACCGGCTCGGACCTGAGCATAGGCAGCAGAATGTTCGCCTCCTCGGATGCGCGCTGCACCAAGAGTGTCACGACTACGTGCTTAGTGAGGACCGAGGTGAGCGGCAGCAGCTTTAGGAATGGGACATGCATCTTCACGCTGACCGGTGCGGCGCTGGGAGTGACCCTGGACACCCCTCGGGCCTCTGTGCCACCTGCCCACTGGTGTGTCGGGAACCCTGGCTCCGCGCAGCGGGTGGCCCCGCTGCAGATGCACAAGATGGAGGTCGCGCCCGAATACGTCTTCAACGGCGTAGAATCCGCGCTGACGCTTGGCAGCGCTGTACCGGTGGGAACCACGTTGGGGTTTTACGCCGACGGCCAATGCAAGTTTCTGCTCACTGGAGGCGGTCCTTTTGTGATAACCAACGAGCGCACGGTGAGGTTTACGATACTGCATCCCTCGTCTCCCATTCTCGTGTGCGCCTCCACCATCACGGTGAACGGATCCAAAACCGAAACAACGCTGGTCAACGCTGTGGCACTTGCAGCGCCCTACACGGTCGACCCCGCCACGGGTGTGCGCCACCAAACCGTGGTCGTGTCGAGCTCAACAGGACCCTACGCACAGTTTTACCTCTCCACCATGGCCCACTGCACGGACTCGCATCCAGCATACCAAAGCACGACTGCCAGTGAAATGGCTATGAAAGTCAGCGTGACTCGGGGCGAGTACTTCTTCTGCGGCTCACGCGATTTTACTGAGAACGGACACTACATCCCCGCCAGCAACAGATTCACCGTCTTGGAGTACGACGTGGTGCCGCACACGCTGTACGTGGACCAGACGACTGTCATGACCTTCGCGCTTGACGCAGCTCCGGTGCAGAGTACGCTCGAAGCAGTCCTCTCCACGTCCAATGACTGCAGCGCCGCCAGCAACTGGCAGGGCAGCTGGAGCAACCCGATGTGGTGGATAGCAAAGCACTCGGGTCCCTACTACGCCTGCGTGCGCAGGAAGCACGACGCCGCCACAGTCGGCTACACGAACATCATCATCGCGACGAATCCACCCACCGTTGCCCTCTCCCCCGCAGCCCCCGTGCGTGGTGTATCCATGCGCGCCACCCTCGCCCACGTCAATGCAACCAACGCCTTCTTCGTGGTCGGGCTTTTCGACTCGCAGGATTGCACAACGCTGCTCGCGCGGGGCCTCGCCAGCCCGTCCACCAGCGCCACCGCCAGCCTCGCCGTGCCGCTCAGCGCCCGAGATATGTTGTACTTCTGCGTGTCGAACCCGCTGGACACCGAGCCCGCCGCGCAGGACGTATCCGTGCGCTTCCACCGGCTGCATGCGCTCAGTTCGCAGCCGTTCGCACTGGAGTACGCACCGCTGCGCGTCGGCGCGCAGTCGACCATCACGCTGGACGGCACGGTGTTCCTGGCCAAGGGCACGACGGTGGCGCTGGTCCGCGCAGACGCCCGCACGGAACCGTGCGGCGCCACCGACATCCCGACGTTCGACGTCTTGGGCGCCGCGTTCGCGCTAGGCCCCATCGCCTTTCCCGAGGCTGGCGACTGGGACGTGTGCGTGGGTGAGCCCGGCGCCAACTACGTCGCCGTGCGCCGCGTCACCGTGTACGGCAAGGCGACCGTGGAGCCACCGGGCATCGTCGCCGGCGTCGAGGGCGCCATCGCCGTGAGCGGTCTTCCCCCGAACGCTCTCGTGTTCGTCACGAGCGCCGCTGAGTGCGACAATGAAGCGGCTGTTCTCGGCAGTGCCACCACCAGCGGCGAGGGCGCCGCCAAAATCACGCTCATGTATGGCAACGTTGGCACGCTGCTGCTGTGCTCCTACTACACGGCCACGGCGCCGCAGCCGGTGTTGCAGGCCGCGGGGAGTGTGCGCGCCGTCAACCCGCGCGTCGCGCCGGCGGTCGTGGCGCTCACGGAGCAGACAGACGACCCACAGGTGCTCCGCTTCGTGGCGCCTGGCGCGGCAGTGCTGAAGGGCCACGCCGCCTACCTGCTGCCCGGTGAGTCGGCGTGCCCAAGCGGCTCTAACGTCCCAGGCGCCGCCACCGCGCTGCCCGCGCTGCAGGTCGCTCCCGGCAGCGACACGCCGCACGCGACCCTTGAGCTCCGCGCCGCGATGGTCGGCACGCGCTACCTCGCCTGCGTCAACACCAACGGCCGCTTCGTCGCCGCCGGCAACGTCACCGTCGTGCTGTCCGCGCCACGCCTCGTAGCCGACCCCGCGCCGCTCGCCGCCGGGCTGCCCGCCAGCATCCACCTCCCCAGCACCTACACAAGCCCCGCACAAGTGGACACCTACGCCATCGTCCGCGGCGACGCCGACTGCACTGCCGACCTCAGTACGCTCTCCGTGCTCGCCCGCGGCACCATCGACCCTCGAACCGGCGCCGCCACGCCCTTCCTCGTGCCACGAGACGCCGCGTCAGCTGTCCGTCTGCGCGTATGCGTTGCGCCGCGGCACAGCCTCCTCGACGGCGCCGGCGACATCGGCTACGCCGCAGCCGGCGAGCTTGACGTGACCGCCTTTGCACCATTCAACACCTACGCGCAGCTCCGGCGGCCCGCTAGCGACGTCAGCGGCTGGCCCGTGCACACCGCCGCCGCGCAGTACCTTGTGCGTTGCGGGACAGCCCCGGACGACTGCAGGACCGACACCACGTGCGTGGCAACCAGCAAGCGCTACAGCGTCGGCGGCGCCACGCAGGGCGACCTGGACGCGCCGCGCGGCAACTACCTGCTGTGCCAGAGCGTCACCGTTGACGGCGTCACAGGCACCGTTGCAGCCGACGCCATCGTCAGCGTCGTGGATGCCTTTGACATGTCCGTAGAAGCCGACCTCACGCAGATACGCGCCTACGTGCCCTTCGACGCCACCGTCACAGGCGGCCCCATGGGCACCTCCTTCTACTCAGCTGCCGTACAGCCCGCTACCGTACCCTGCAGCCTCGCGGCCAGCGAGTCGCAGACCTTCGTCTCGAGCGAGAGCTCCGTCATCATCAACATTAGTGCCATCGAGCCGCAGAGGGACGTCCACTTCTGCGTCGGACCCACCACCACCAGCAGCCGCACCGAGGTGGCGCGCGCCACGCTGCACCACTACATGACCCCTGCCTGCATCTTCGCTGACACGCCCACCACCATCACCCTGCCAACGCGCAGCGCAGGCACCTCCGCGCTTCTCTCGTCCTCACGCAGCGCGCCCGTCGCCGTGAAGGGCGGAGAGATGAAGCCCTTGAGCGGCAGCCGGGTCCGCTTCACCATCGACGGCTGCGGCGACAACGAGGCCGTCACGGAGCTCTTCTACCACGAGTTCACCGACGGCTGGTCGGTGGTTCGCGGGAGCATGCTGCTGATACGCAGCGGCACCTGCGAAGGCGGCGCGAGTCCGCCCAGCATCCGCACCGTGTACGCCGCGCCGGGCGCGCCTATCAGCGACACCGGCGTCGACACGCGGTTCCTGGCCGTGGCCAACATCGCCACCAGCTCCGGAAGCATGTCGACGCCAGGCATCGACGTGCTGGCCACGGGTTACGTGCCGACCGTGGACGAGGATGCCGCCTTCCTCGTGTGGGCGCACCCCATCGGCAACCCGAACTCCCTCTTCACAACCGCTGCGGCGACGCTGCGGGTGCGCAACTGGGTTGTCACGCCGACGCACGCGCTCAGTCGCTACAACGCCACCATCGGCGCAGCGCCGCTCACGCTGCTGCACATCAGCGACCCGACACCGTCCAAGGGCACCTTCTTCAGTCAGTCGCAGCGCTGTGACGGCAGCCTCGGCGACGCCGCGGACATGGGCACGCCGACGCAGGCCGCCCTCTACAGCGCCACGGGCGTGAGCGGGCAAGTGTACGTGTGCACTCTCCACCCGCAGACCGGCACGCCGCTGGCCGTGGCGAAATTCACGTCGCTGCTGCTGCCGCAGGTGCTGCACGCGTCGCCCGCCGTCGTGCGGGGCGCCACCTATGCCGCCACGCTGCAGGCCGAGGGCTACGCGCTGGAGAGGACTAATACGTTCCTCTCCAGCAACCTCTGCGCCGGGCCGTTGCCACTGCAGTCGAATGCGGTGTCGACAGCCAGCGTCCTATGGGTGTCCTTCCTCGCGAAAGACATTGCACAGGACGTGAAGAGTGTGAGCTTGTGCGTGTTGACGCCAGCCGGCACCGGCGCTGCAATCGCCGACGTGCCGGTCGCGCCCGGCACCATGTGGCCCACGCAGTTCGCGGTCGGTTCCGCCGCCGCCACCATCTTTGTGCCGTTGTCGCCGCACACCGCCTTCCAGGTGAGCGCGACCGCCACCAGCTGTACCGACGTCGGCGGCATGCCCACCTTCACCACTGACGGCGACGGCTACGCCGTGCTATCGCTGCTGCGCGCCAGCGGCGACGCCCTGCCGCTGGGCCGCTACGCCGTGTGCGCCGCCACGCCAACGCGGGCGGCGGTGGCGGCGTCGCCGCTGGAGACCATCGAGGTGGTGCCGGCGGCGCACTTCAGCGTGCACGGCACCGTCTTCGTCGTCGGCGTGCCGAGTCGCATGGAACTGCAGCAGGACCTGCACGCCGCCGACCTCATCGCCGGCTTCAGCACAACCGCCGCCTGTAGCCCCGTCACTACCGACCACGGGACCTGGGCAGCGCTGTCCAGCACCGCGATCGAGGTGCACCCGACAGCGGCAAGAAAAAGTGGCGTGTTCCTGTGCGCGCAGGTGCCCGCGAACGGCTCCGTCGTCGCGCTGCCGCACGCGCTGGTGTCGCCGAGCCGCATCGAGTTCCTGCAGCTGGCCATGAAGCTACCGGCCGGCAGCTGGGACACGTGCACCGATTACTTGGTGGACGAGTGCCGCCCACCCGGCAGCGCCGGCAGCGCGACGGCGGACATGCTAACCGTGGTGCACGGCGACTGCTGCAGCTACGCGGCGCAGGCGCAGGCCGTGGGCAGCGCCAGCATGGCCAGCGGCACGTGCCGGCTGCGGCTGGACGCGGCAAAGGTGGCGGCGTACGCCCCCGACACGAAATTCAGCGTGTGCGCCTGGAACCCCGAGAAGAGCTCCACCTGCGCGACGCTGCACAGGGTGAGGGTGACTAGGAACTGCAAGCCGAGCAACATCGACCGTGGCTCCAGGCTAAGCAGCGGCACGGTGGCCGGCATCGCAGTGGGGTGCATAATAGGCGGTGCCGCGCTGCTGGCACTCGTCATGTGGCTCGTGTGGCGCCAGCGCTATGCGTGCGCAAAGGGCAACAGCATGCAGAGCGACGAGGAGAGGCCGTCCTTTAGTGAGCTGGCCGAAACAGAGAGCGCTAGGGAGGAACGGCAGCGGCATGAGCTGCTGTGGAAGGTCCTTGAGAACTCGGCAAAGGATGTGATGCTCGCGGCACAGGGCAGCGGCGAAGAAGTGGCGCCGACGAAGGGACACACGCCCACATCGCCGCTGCCGGGCTCGAGGGTGACTACCCAAGACATGGAGGTGCTGCAGGATTGGACGCCAAACTGCATGGACGGGTGGCCGGACGTCGTCAGCAAGTATTACAGCTTCCTGGACGGCTCCGACTTTGACTACGAAACGGTGTCGCAAATCCCTGGCGAGGGCGAGCCCAGCGGAATGGACGAGGAGCTCGAGGCAATGCTAGCCGTGCCCCGTGCGAGTGCTCTGTCGGAGGAGCTCGAGGCGAAACGGCAGGCGGAGCTGCGCGCCGTGGCGGACCGAAACGCGAAGTTGTTGGCGGTGTGGGAGGAGAGGCACCGTATGAAGGAGGAGGACCCCATCAAGCTGAAGATGATTGTCCTGCAGGAACGGGAGGAGTGGACGAGGACGGCGTTGGAGGGCCGCTGCCGTCGCGCGCACTACAACCTCACGGTGCTGTTCAAATCCAGCCTGGATTACTACGACGCGCTGTCGACGAAGAGGCGCAGCGAGTGGTCAGAGTCGCCGTCCGATGAAAGCGAGCTGCTGTCAGTGAGGTCGTGGGACGTCGCGCCGCTGGAGCCGCTAGACTATGGGTTTGACAGCAGCGTGAGTGCCCCATTTGTGTCAACAGAGTTCTCTGCATCCGTTTTCTCCCCCACTGCGGGCTGTGGGCGCAGCGTCGGCCTGAGCTCCGCCCCCCGGCGGCCGCAACCTCCCCCGACGGCGACGCAGCCATTCGCTTGCTTGCGCAATGACCTGTATCGCAGGCGGCGCTTCCTTGAGTTTCCCTTCGTCACCAACTCGCCCGAGACGCTCATCGCGTACGACAAGAACGTTCCGGTGCCTGTGTTCGTGCGGGGCCTGACGTTGGTAGACCTCCAGGCCTTCCACCCAGCGCATCGCTGGCTTGTCGACCGGCCCAAGCCCTCGGGCAGCGCGAGCCACTTGCACGACAAGAAGGGAACGTGGACGTTCATGGCGCCCGACTCCACAGTGCCCTTTGTCCGCCGCTACTTGATGCTGTTCAAGAAAGAGTTTGGTGCCCGGGAAAGGTTTTTGGAGGCAGACGCGGCTTTCTGGTCGCATGTGTTCTGGGAGAAGCGGAATGTGCCAGTCTTCTCCGCCGTGGAGGGGGTGGAGCCGGTGTACGACTCCGACAGCTCTCGCTCCTTCTGCACCTCCTCCCTCGAGCACCGCAATCTCGGCAGCTACGAGAGCGACGGCAATCTCGACGGCGTCGCGGACAACGGTAAGCGGCACCTGCAGACAGCCAAAGACTTGTGGGCGAAGGAACAGGTGGCGCCCGAGTCCATTGTGGAGCGGCGCCGCGTGGAGCAGGAGTTGGCGGCCCTGACCGTAGCCAAAGACATGAGCAAGGAAGAGAAGAAGAAGATTGCAGCCGCGCAGGCAGCCGTTCGGGCGGCACAATCGGCAGAGAGGAAAGCCTGTGCAGCGCAGGCGAAGGCGGAGGCGGCACGTCGGAAGGCAGAAGCGGCGAACCAGGCTGCCAAGACTGCCAAAGCGGGCTTCGAGAGTCGGAGCCTATCGAGGACTCGACCGACCAGCTCGGCCACGGTCGAGGAGGGGATGGGGCAAGAGTTGCAGCACATGGAGGAGCTCCGGAGGCTAGGGTTACTGTAGGCGCGGAGTCTGTGAAGAGCAATGGCAAGGATGCTGCCACTGCATTCAAACTTCAAGTGGCCGTCATTGGTGGCGTTGACGTGAAACCTGGCTCCTGTGATATCTCATCCGCAAAGCTTGTGCACCTCCACCCCTCCTTTGCTTTCACGCAGGTGTCCTGCTCCACCCCCCCCCCCCACCCCCCGAGGAGTTGTGTGCCGCGCAAGTCGGCCTCCTCCTCCACCAACCGCCTTCCTCTACCCTTTCCTTCTTGTATTTTATGTTTGTTCTCGTGCACTCGCGCCGCCCTTTCGATCATAATTCGGTGTCAGAGTCTCGTGCGTGTATGTGTGTGTGTGTGTGTGTGTGTGCCTGTTATATTCTTTGGATTGCTCTTCTTGTTCTTCCACTTACGCTTCATTCTTCCCGACTCCGCCGCTGCCGCTGCCACTGTTGCTCGTGCGGATTGGTGCCTGCTCGGCGTTCGTCCTCTGTCTATGTGATGGCGCGTGCTGGTGTGCGTGGTCTCTGTGTGTGTGTGTTGCCCTCTTGTTAATCTTCCCCCTTCCTCACGCGGCACTCCATCCTCCCTTCCTTTTTTTGGTTTTCGCTCTCAGGCTGGCTGTTGTGCACCCCCTCCCCTCCCCCTCATCCTCCCTCTCCCTACCTTGGTTTGCCCTCGGTACTTCTCTCTTGCATGTGTGTGTGTGTGTGTGTGTGTCTGCGAGTATGTATATCCGTTCTTTTCTCAGGTTTTCATTTTATATGCCACCCCTCCTCCTCCCCCCATCCACCCATTCATCCGCGGGGCCCACTCGCACACAGCCCCCCTCCCCCTCCACCCCTCCCTCGTCCCTTCTCCCTTTCCTTTTGCCCCCCCCCCCACCCCACTGCTCTTCGCTTCCTCCGCCCTTCTTCGCCATCCCCTGCCGTCGTCGTCTTGGCTGGGTGGCTTTCCTTGTTTTTTGTTTCTCATCCTCGTCGTCCCTGCCACGCTGCGCGGGTGCTTTGCCACGTAAAGGCAGTGTCGCGAAGGCCGCACCTGTCTGCTCGCATGATTTGACCGACAAGGACACAAGAAATGTGGAAGAGCTGGGGCAGCACGCCGCAGCACCTTGAATCCCTCCCTTGCTAGACCAACATCAACGGTGTACCCAGCTGCTTCCGTGAGCTCCGTCACCATCCTTCTATGCTGTCTGTTGATTCTCCTCGCATTCTTTGTTGCTGTCGCCGTTGTTGTCAGGCATCGCATGTCCGCCATCGATTTGAATTACGCGTGCACATCCGCTTCTGTGTGTGTGTGTGTGTGTGGCGGCGGCGGAGGAGGTCGGTGCTGACGGTATGCGCGTGCGGGGAGGGTGGACAGAGAGTGAGATGGGGCTCATGTGTGTGTGTGTGTGTCACATTCATTGCTGCTGTTTGTTTACCCAAGTTGTACTGTTAGCTCATCCGATTACCTTCTGCCGACGTACCTCTCTCGCACAGGCGGTGCACATGTTCGTGCGAGGAGGCGCGCTCGTGGCCGGTGTTTCTGTCTTGTTGTTTTTTCGGCTCAATCTTTATCGCGTGCTTTCCTCTCTGATCTTGCTGCATTCATTCTATTCCGGCATGCCTTCTCTCTATCGCTGTCCCACCCCCTCCCCTCCCCCACTTCCTCCACTTCCCCTCTATCGGTTCCAGCGACGTCACCTCTTGTGTAGATACGCAAACGTGCACGCGCAGCTGCGCGAAGGTGGCTGTACCCCTGTTGACGGTCGTGGTGATGGGAAGGAGGGGCGTGTGCCCCGTCCCGTGCTCTGTTTCCTTTGTGCCTTGGATGTTGCCTGCGCTTTACTCATTTTATTCGTTGCCCTTCTTTCGTAGGTGGGGTGTTGCCGCCTGCAGCGGCTATGTGAATACGTGGCGACAGCCGTGTGCAGGGGAGGGGGGGGAATTTTGAAGTTGTGTGCGCACAGGCTCATGTATCCGGCCCTCCCTCGTGATAGCCCTTCTCAGTCATTGTTACAACCTCTCTCCCCTCCTGTCGGCCTCTCACCAACGGCGGCTGTTTGTTGGCACCTCTGTATGTGCATGTATATATATATATATATATCCATCTCCCCTCGTCGTGACTATGCCTCGCATACCCCTGTGCAACACCGCTGCGACGACGAACGCTTGCATCTGCATGGGCGGCCATGTTTATGCGTGCGTGCCTCTGCGGCTTCGTGCAACCGGTGGAGCCGCAGGCCAAGATGGAAAGAGGAGCCATCGAGGGGCGATGAAAGTGTCACACTCGGAGCAACAGCAGTACCGGCAGCCGCCGTGAAACAGGTGAGCGAAGAATTGAGGAGACTGGGATAAAGTGAGTGGTAGAGGACCCCTCTGTCCGCTAGTGATGACGTCCCCCGGGTGTCGTGCCTTCCTCTGCGGAGACTGGAAGTGCTATGTGCCTCCCTACATCTGGCTCTCCCTGAGCACTCTTTAGACCTCTGCGCCGTTGGCACGGCGTGGTAGCTATGCCACAAGCACGGCCGGCAACGACAGAGAGATAGAGAGAGGTACGGATAGGCATACCCTATCGTCTACTTTTTTTCCCTCATCAGAATCCATCCGCATGCATTGATGCGTGTGCTCTAGCGCCGTAAATCAAATGCCCCCCCCACACACTCCCATCTTCTCCCTCCTCACGTGCACGCATATGTGTACGTGTGTACGGAGGGGGGGGAGGGTGCTCTTCCGCGCTGTTTCCCTTGCCTGCTCTGTGTGCGTCTTTGTTCGCGTCTGGCCTCCGTGCCTGTGCGCGTGATGTCTGAAACCGCATTTTGTTTCGTGTGTGTGTGTGTGTGTTGGTGCCCGTGTCGGCGCACCCGCCCGCTGCCTTCCTGTGTCTGTCCATTTCTCGTGGATGGGCGGTTGGAGGCGGCGGCGATGATGATTATTTTTTTGGTGAGTTTTCTCGCTGGGATGGGTCGGATTATTTCAGGACACCAACGAAGGGAACGGAACGGAAAAGAAACGGGCAGGTGGCCGTCAGCGAGTCTTCTAGCGAAGCGCTCGAGCAAGCGGTGGAGCGGTGGAGGCCGCTTACCGACTCCTCTGTCGACCACGTTTGGGAAGGGCTGCGAGTCCCCCTGGAGCCACACGCATGCGCATGCCTTTGCTCAAAATGTAGCGGTCTGTGGCTGAGTCTGTGCGTTTCACGGAAGCCGTGGAGGCGAAGTGCAGGAGAGCTGGTGGCTCCAACGGAAACACACACACACAAGGCCTCCCACCTCTGCCGCTGTTGGCCTCTCTCCATCCGACCTTCCCTCGTTCTTGTGCACACCTCTCCTCCCGTTTCTCTGTCACATCGCAATGGATGCAGCGAAAGTACATCTTCGTGACGTCTCCAACAGAGTTTGCATGTGTGCACACGACGCGTTGCAGCTGCTGCAAGCCGCGGAATACATAGAGGCAAGGCCAACGGACACAGAAAAACAAAGGGCACGGCGGTAGTGATCGCACGCGCGGAGAAACGCCACGACCTTCTGTCCTCCCCCTCCTCCCCAAACACACACACTCCTGCCCGCCATCTGTGCGGCATATACGCGGGAGAAGCGAGCCATCGTGCGCTGCGCGTCCGGCTTGTCGTGGAGCGCCACAAGACAAGCGCACACACCACCACCCCTCCCCCACCACCACCACCATCATTACCGCTCGTCTCCTCACGTACACGAGAACCTCTCTTGAGCTCTCTCTCTTGATCACCAGTCCACCACCGGTGCGACAGTGACGCTAATACGACGTTTGGAGGCTAAACAACCTAGATCTTTGACGCCGTCACCGCGTGCGGTTTGTCCTCCATATCCCCGATGTCGTACAGCGCGTATCAAGTGGCGGGCACTGCCGACCCGTTCCGTCCCACGCTGGAGATGTGCTTCCGCGGACATCGTCAAGGCGTGTGTAGTGTCGGCTTCCAACCCATCCTGTCGCCGTCTCCGCTCATTCCCAAGGTCGTGTCCGGCGGTGCCGATGGGGCGGTCATGTTGTGGGACGCAAAGGCCACCACCCGCACCATGCGGTTCATGGGGCATCGCGGTCCGGTGCTCGCTGTTGCCTGCAGCCCGCGTGCGAATCTGCTGGCGAGCGGCGGCCATGATGGATACGTGCGGCTCTGGATCCCCAACACGCGACGGACAACGGCGACGTACGGCCTCCACGCCGAGTCGGCGAACGACCGCAACTCATGCGGCTGGCGCGGTCACACCGGTGCGGCCCGCGCCGTCGTCTTTGCCCAAGACGGCTCTGACCACCTCTACACCGCGGGCAATGACAAGACGGTGAAGTGCTGGGACCTCAATTACGCCTCAAGCAGCCAGCACATCGGCGTCGGCCCGGGCAACAAATTCGTTGGAAGCTTCGCAGCACTGTCGTCCACGGGGCAGCACGGCACTGGGCACATGAACTGGGTGCGCACGGTGGCTGTGCAGAGCGCCTACACATCCTCTAGTTTCTTTCACTACATCGCCAGCGGCGGTGACGATCACGCCATTTGCGTGTGGGACACGCGCACTCGCGCACCAGTGCACATGCTGTTTGACTGCAGCGCCAGCGTGCATTCCCTGAGCTTTCACCCGGACGGCTACGTGTTGGCGAGCGGCGATGCCAGTGGCGCCGTGAACCTCTTTGACCTACGGCACACCTCATCCTCGTCATCCGCCGCCAACAGCTGGAACGGCCCATCAGCGCAGCGGCGCTTCTCAAGCCTCCTTCAGCACTACACAGGCGCGCACCCGGGCGGGGTGCAGTGCGTCGACTTTGCCCCCAATGGCGGCTGGCTCCTCTCGGCCGGCAACGACAGCACTGCGAAGCTGTGGGATGTGAAGCAGGTCTACCTCTACTGCACCCTCCAAGGGCATGAGGGGCTCGTCAAGTCATGCCACTTCTCGGAAGATGGTCGCTGGCTCGCCACAGGCGGCGGTGCTGACAAAACGATCCTCGTATGGCGGAGCGGCTTGGCGGAGAGAGCGGCAACGCGCGACTCAACTGCGGAGACCGCACTCACTACTGTTGGGAACAAGGACGCGGCACTGCCCGAGGTGACCCCTTCACCCAAGGTGTCCTTCGGTGCAGAAGCCCCTGCGGTGCGGTTTTCCTCGCCGATGGCGCAAGTCTCTCGCGACGTGGCCCGACGATGCAAGCTGCGAGACGACTTATTCCGCGTGCAGAATGGTATGAAAGGCACTCCAAAGGCGTCGGCATCTCAGTCTGGGAGCAGCGGTCCCACCAACGGTTGCAGAGGCGGCGGCAGCGACCCCCAAGTAAGCAGCAGTGCCGCTACTGGTGCAGCGAACGTCAGTGTCGGTGTCACAGCCGCCGCATCGCTGGGCCGCCCGCCTCTCTCCTCCCCAACGAGGAAGGAGCAGGCTGATACGCCCTCCGAGTCCTTCTCGCGCGACGTGGCGTACGTTGCCGATGCGAAGGCGTGGAACCGCGAAGATGCGGGAGAACGCTCCGTCGCCGCTCATGAACGCAGTTTTGAGCGAAGCGAGGAGCGACTCGACTATCTCGTCGCATCGGTCGCCGGCAGCAGCGGCGAAGTGGGCAACGCCCACTCACGGCAGCAGCCGGTCGTTGAGGGCGATACAACACGCGGCGGCACGAACACCTCGCATGAGCAGGAATCGCCGCCGGATAGCGTATATGGCAGTGCTCGAAGCGCCCTTGTTGCGGCAGAAGAGCGAGAGCAGGAGGCGTTGGTGGCGCAGGAACGCGCCTACCAGCGGCTGCAAGAGGACCGCATCACCCAGCAGCGCCTCGCGAATCTGGAAGAGGCGCTTGCGTCTCTGGCGGCGTACATGCAAACTCATCATCTGCAGCAGGCGAAGGAGATGCAGGAGGTGCGGGTGAAAAGTAGGGTGCAGGCCGACAAGTACGATGCCGATCTAGAAGACCTGAAGCACTTGATTACGCGGCGCACTGTCCCTGCGGCCGACACGCCCTCAGCGAATGGCACAGCCTGAACATGTCAACGGAAGAGGTTGGGGCACAGGGGCAGAGGTGCGACTGCTTTCCTTGAGCATCGTCGTGGGCGGCCGGCGTAGCTGCTTGCGTTTTTTTTTGGGCTTCGACATTGGTAGCCGCGTGTCTTCGCTGCGGCGACGGCGACGCCTTTATCCATTTTCGGAGCTTGGCCTCCTCCAGCGCGGGGCCCAGTGTGCAAGGGTTCTTAGATCAAGCACTCGATCGTGCGTGCGCGGCCTTGTGCAAGTGGGTGGCGCGCCTTTGTCCTCCGCCCTCCCTCTGCCCTTTTCCTCTTGCCCTTCGCCACTGTCGACTCGGTGGGTTCGGCGTGGGTTCACATACGCGCCCAGGCGCTCTTTTCCTTCGGCTCGCGCCGCCTCCTCAGTCCGTTACTCGCAGCTCTCTTACACCCCTGGTACCGCTCTGTCATCACCGTTTTAGCAGAAGTGTATAGATCTACATATGTATGCGGCTGATGTCGTGCGTGCGTCTTGCTGCCGCGAGCGGCTCCTCCATCAACGCACGACGGCAGGAGGGCTGCCATGGAGAGAGGCGCGCACCCAAGCAGCGGGAATAAGATGCCAGGGAACTCTCGCGCCAGTCACCTGCGCATTTCGTCTGCCTTCGCCCTCCCCTCCCCTCCTGACGCCCTCTCCCGACCCCGGACAGGCGCTGAGGCAAGCTCGAGCATGCACTCTTGCCGTGATGCGCCCTATGCCCTCTTCCCTCAACCTTCTTGTTTTTTTCTCCCCCCCCCTTTCTGCGGCGCACGCACATGAACAAATCTGGAATTTATAAGGCAGTGGCCGACAACGAGGCCCCGACGCCGGGGGACTGGCACCCCTCTTCAGGGGCTTGGCCAAGCAGGACCCTCACTGACTTCGCCACGCAACCGCAGTCCATCAGGGCCCTGCTTGACAAGTTGCACATGAAAAGCAGCGCCTTTCTCCTGGACAAGTCTCTCCACGTCAAGTACGTTGACCGCTTGAGTGGAAAAGTGCCCCGTGAGGCGGTCTTGCACAGGCGCGCGTCGACGACGCCGACGGGACCCAGCGCGGTTGAGGCAGTCCCCAGGATAGCTCCGCCCGACTGCAACGCTGCTCAGACCCCGCGCCTGCTGCACAACCTACCGTGGATCCTGACAGCAGCACCGGTGCGAGCGGCGGCGTACTTGCTATTCACGTCGTGCACTCTACTGGGATTATGCCTAGTGGGTGGAGCGCGGCCCAGCCACAGAAACGCCAGTTTCTAGGTCCGTTCTCGATGGTCTCTCTGGAGGTGCAAGCACTGCAGGAATGGCGGCAGTCCCCCATCCTGCCGCTGCGACCGGCGTCGGCCACTTACGCCCAGCAAGTGCGACGGGAGCATTTCTGGCTCGCATCCAAGCATTAATGGCGTGTCTTTGAACACGCTGCGACCCCACCGCCATGGCCGAACTGAAAGTGGGGACATTATGAAACGGCAGCTGGTGCCACGCGCTCAGTCAAGGAGGGGGAGGTGATAAGAAGCACTGCTGTAGGCACCCTCTGCGCTCACCGTCACCTGAGCCGCTCATCGGCGCTTACAGACGGCCAGTGCACAAATCACATCTTCGTGGATGTCGAGGCGGCGAAGAACTGCCCGCCATCTCGCGGATAGTTGGGTGCCAGTGTCAGGAAGGGGGGGCGGTACTTGCATGGGTAGGTGAGGTGTATCATGCGTACGTGTCCCTTACTGGGTTGGCATCGTGCACCCCACCGCACCCCCCCCTCCATCCTCCTCCGTTCGCTTACCCTTGGCGTATGCGCACAAGCGCGTGCTTCTACATCGACAAAGGGAGCGGACATTTTTGGAGTGGGAGGCGACATCGATCCCCCGAAAAAAGCTACTGAAAAGGGAAGGGCGACATGAAGGCACGCCAGACACCCCAGCATCTTCTCGCCCTCCTCAACGCGGACGACACAGGCGCGGTTGCTCTTCCCTCATGCTTGCCCTCGCGGGTGGAGTATAGTGCAAAACGTGAGAGATGACGTCTGTGGCCGACTCCCCTTCTTCCCCTCCTCGCGCACCCCAACCTCCCTTGCTCTCACTCTTCCTGCGTTTTCTGCCGAGACTTCCCATCGTACACACGGACACCACACCACCACCACCACCACACGCTCGAGCACAGCAGCAGAGGTGGCACGATCACTTGCACTTGTAGATCTATTTTCTTTTGTTTTGTTTTTTTTCTTTTTTTGGAAGCGAAGGCGTGTCGTTGTGCGAGTGCACGGATCACACCGTCCTCGTCCTCGTCTGAGTCCCCCCCTCTCCCTTGCCAACTCAGGACAGTGTTCCGGCTCTCTTGCCGTCGGTCACTTGACTTCTTGTTCCGTGTGGTTTGGGTTTACTGGTGTCTCGCTCTCGTGTGCGTGTGAGTAAAGTGGGCGAGTCTGCTCTTGTTGTTGCGCTTTCCGTTACTGGCTGCTTGCTGCTGCCCAGATCACCACCTCTGTTTCGCTTCTGAGCTACTCAGCGGCGCCTAATCTCGTCTTCCCGGGTCCTTCCCTTCCCCTCCGGCAGCTCGACCTCGCCACAACCCCCGGACTGGCAGTGCTTCCGCGTTGCTCGATGAGTCAGTTGGCCCACCCGCCCTCTCCGCTGCTTCCCTCAACTTGCGTTTTTCTCTTGTGAACACCAGAGTTGTAGAGCTGTGACGTGCAGGGCACGCGCAATAAACGACGGAAGCGGAGGCCACGACGCCCAGCGCCGCACACGCCACCACTTGGGAGGAACCGTTAGGAGAAGGGGGCGTGACTCAGTGCAGGCACGCGTGCACATATATATATATATACATCTACCTGCGGAGCAGCATCAACTACGGAGCCGCCCAAAACCTCGTGTTCTCCCTCGGCTCGCTATTCGTGACCTCTTATTTTCTAGGTGAAGCGGCCCCTTTCCGTTTGAAGGAGTGGCTGTCTGCTCGACGGCGTACATTGTTGTGTGTGTTGTATGTGGTTTGTGTGGTGTGGTGTGCCTGCTGACGCACGCATCTCTCGTTCTCGCTGCTCTGTTGTCATTCGCTTTATCGTTTTCGCTTTTTTCTCCGTGTTTGCCTCCTCTTAGAATCATCCGCGCACTGCTCAGGTCCCTCCCCCCCCCGTCACCGCCGTCGCCTCTTTCGTCTGCTTGCGTCTGCTGTTGTTTTTCTGCCCGACGCCCCCGCCTTCTTCACCACGCCACTCCTTTCCCCACCCACCAAGTCCACGTCACATTGTTGCCTACCTTGGTGCTCTAGTAAGCACACACACACAGGGTCGTGCCGTGCCTGGCATTCACGTTGCTGTGTTTGGTGCATCATTGAGTCTTCTTGTGGGTGCGTGTGTAAAGCGATCGACGCGCGGTCGACTCCCCCCCCCCCGCCCCTCCCCTCCTCCAACGTGTCGTCCTCCAATCAGCTCAGACGGCAGCGGTGGAAGGGCGGACTCGACGTGCACGTTCGTACACAGACGCACGCACGGTGAGCACGAAACGACGGGAAAAGGAAACGCCGATCTCAAGGTCGTTTGCACGTGTGTTTCTCGAATCGGCGTTCTCTTCTCCGCCATCTTCTCCCTCCCCCTCAACAGTCATTGTATCGCAGTGGTGGTTCCCGCGCCCGCCCTCCCTTCCTCCCCCTCTTGCTCGCCCCGCCTTCTGGCTTCCTGGCCTTTGCGTGAGCGCGTGCTAAGGTATCGCGTCGGTTGCCTGCTCGCTGCGTGTGCTTCTTTTTCTTTGTGAGCATCTTTCTCCCCCTCCCCCTCACCCCCTCCCACCATCCTACCTCACATAGCCGCCACGCAGATGAGCTCGCTCAACAACAGTCGAGGGCAGCTGAACCCCCCTCATCATGAATCCATGTCAACCGTCAAGACACCAGCGACTCGCCGCGCCGACCCACATGACGACAGCACGATGCCGCTGAGCGGCACCATTCAGGGCTCTTACCCGCGACCAGCGCTGCCGCCGCCCCTACCACCGGTGCAACGCGGCTCTGCCGCCGCTACCGCAGTCGAGGACCCGGCTGCCCTCCCTCAGCCGAGCGCAACAGCCCTCAGCGGCGACCTTCCCGCTCTGCCGTCCCTGTCTCGCACAAGTCGCCCTTCGTCGACGAACGGCGCTCGGCAGCAGCAACCGGAGCAGCGGCCGGCGACGCCGATGGTGACCCCCCGTGGCGCCACTCCGGAGCTGCAGAGCACGACCATGAACGCCTCTGTCACCGCACGGCGCCCGCCAACAAACCCCCAGAGCCGCAACACGGCCAGCACGCCAGCACCACGCCCATCCTCGTCCCTCCGGGCGAAGGGCGCGACGGCGGAAGCGCCTCCATCGCGAGGGAGGTCCGGCGCCGAGGGGCTGTCCCGAAAGACATCCTCTGGCTCGCGCAGCAACAGCAGCCCCGGCGCCCCCACACCCGCGAGCAAGCGGGATGACGATGTCGAGGAGTTGATGGAGATTCCGCTGGCCCACACGCAGCCCATCGAGAAGTTCTTTGTCGAATACAATGGCGCCGCCGCAGAGCGGGAGGACGATGGGCAGCCACGCAATGATAATGAGGTGCTGCTGATGCAGTTTGCCGAGTACACCGATGACGACTCCTTTTTTTCGTCGAGCGACACGGTCATCGAGTGTGACCCGCAGCGCCTGCGCAGCGACCCACTTCGTCGGCGTGCGGTCGTGTCGGTGCAAAACACACTGCAGCTGCGCGCGCTCACCAACGGCAGGGTGCCAGAGGACATGGTGTGGAACAATGTCACGCGCACCTCATGGCTGTACCAGATCCACAATCGCGCTATCGCGCTGCAGCACACCTCCTTCTTTATCCTCCCTGCTTGCTGGACGCCGCGCGTAATAGTGTACAACGTCATGCACCACTGGCTGATGGAGATGTTCATCTTCCTCATGATCCTCGGCTACGCCATCTTCCAGGCGACGTGGGGCCGTTACACCGCCCCTCCTGGAGGCATGCACAAGCCGGACCACATTATCTGGGCTGATGTGTTCTACACGTGCCTACTGGGCTTTGAGATCATCGCGCGCCTCTTCGCAAGCGGCGGCATTCTGCACAAGCGCGCGTTCTTCCGCTCCCCGTGGCGCTGGCTGGACACGGCGGTGCTCGTGCTGAGCATCATGGAGTGCACGTGGTGGCAGGACCTCTGGAACTTCACGGCATGGCGACTCATTCGCACCATCAAGTGCCTCACATACGTTCCCGCCCCTGTGCGCATGAAGCTGCTCGCCAAGTCGCTCCTGCGCTCCACGAACCGGCTCATCTACGTGACCATTCTGCTCACGTACTTCATCTTCTTCTTTGGCCTGCTGGGGCTTCAGCTGTTTGTTGGCACGCTACACAGCCGCTGCGTCAACACCCTCACCGGCGCCGTCACGTCGCAGGTGTGCCGGAGCGTGGCGACCGGGCAATACGGCCTCTACTGGGGCCATCACTGTGGCGTATTCTACACCTGCCAGGCGGACGCCTTCCCGAATCCGCACTACGATTTCCGCAGCTTCGATGACGTTGGGCACGCGATGCTGTCCGTGTTCCAGATCATGACGTTTCAGGGCTGGAGCGGGCTGCTGCAAGAAACAAACGACGGGCTGGCGATGATGGCGTTCCTCTACTACTTCTTCACCATTCTCGTCTGCACGTGGATTGTGCCGTCCTTGTACCTCGGCGTCTTCCTCGAGAAGATGGACAAGACAAGCCGCCTGTTCGTGCTGAAGCAGCTGGACTTCTTCGATCATATGCTCACAGAGCAGCGCCAGCGCATGTCGTCCATGGTGCGCCTGAACGACTACGTCGAGCGCGATGAAAACGGTCTTGTGTCCCACTACCCAGCCTACACGCTCCAGCAGCAGGATGGCAAGCGCCTCACCAGCGACGACACCACCAGTGGCACCACAGACGACAAGAACATGAACGTGCACAGGATAAAGAGTCACCACCGCTCGATTCAGGCGACGAAGTGGACAGACGAGCAGCGCATTCAGTTGCAGCTGGCGCTCACGCGTCAGCGCGACGTCGCCGAGGAGGCAGAGCGCAAGCGTCAGCTGCAGCAGGCAGCCCTCGGCGACCTCATCGTCGAAGAGGACGGCGCGGGAAAACGGCAGGGTGCCTCTCCAGCCAGGGCAGCGTCCGGGCCGGCAACCCTGACCGAGACGTCCCTGCAGCCCACCAAGGAGCGCAGTGACTTTGCGCTCGGAGGTCGTGTTGGTGCCGTGCAGCACCACCCCGCTGCCTTCGCCATTGGCGACTCCCACCAGTCGAACCTCCCCTTTGCGGTTCGGCAAGAGGTGCAAGCGGAGCAGCTGCGCTTCCTGGACCCGTACACTAACGGTGCGAGCACCGCGAAGAACGACATGTACAACTCCGCCGCTGCCTTGCGCACCAATATGGACAAGTCGCACACCGCCGTGCCAGGTGGTGGCGCGGAGAGCGCTACCGTCCTGCACAGTCGCCCGGCGAGCAATGCGCGGCCCTTCACCAAGGCACCGTCGGCGCAGTCGATGAGTGTCATGGTGGCCCGCGAGGCTGCCGGCGTGGTGCCGCACCGCCGCTCAATCTCGGTGCACGGCGGAACGCTGTCGCGCACGTCGAGCATGAACGGTCGCAGCTCGTTGAACCGCCTGCACGCCTCAATGACGCAGATGCCGCAGGCGCCAACGCAGCAGGAGCAGACGGCGTACGTCATCAACGACCCCGAAGGCGGCGACTTCGACTACGCCAAGACGCTGGGGCAGAAGATCAACATCATCCGCAACATCGCCCATATGTTCACGGAAGGCTATCCGCGCATCATCTCGCAGTACCTTTGGGAGCACCGCATGATGCAGCACCGCTACGGGCTGACGCCACTGTCCTACACGAATAAGTACGAGGAAGAGGCCCTGCGCCGGCTGCGTCAGCGGCGCGCGCAGGAGCGCCGTGAGGAGCGGGAGGAGCTGCGCCGCAACGGCATGGGGCACCTCATCGATGACGACGACGACGATTCGCTGGCGGAGAAGCAGTGGATGCGCAAAGAGGGGCTGGTAGCGGGGAGCATGTCACCCATCCGCATGGCGCGCAACATCCGCGAGAACGCGCCGATCACCATCTTCAACTACATCATGTACTCTTTCATCATCGCCAACGCCGTCTTCAACGCGTCGCGCTTCGACACGATGCCGGACTACTGGGAGACGGGCACATTCATTGCCGGGGTCTGCTTCTCTGTGCTGTTCATGCTGGAGCTGCTCATCCGCCTCCTCGCCCTTGGCCCCGGCCCTTTCTTCACGGACATACTCATCCTGATCGAAGCGACGTTCGTGGTCATCTCGCTCTTCCAGCTCGGGTACACCAGGGCAAACACGACGTCGCTGTTCAACTGGGTGCGCTTCCTGCGGCTCTTCCGCGTCATACGGTGCCGCCCGCTGCGCCGCGTCTCACGGGTGCTCATCCACAGCTTCCCTGACATGGTCTATGCCCTTGTCTTCTTCACACTGTACATGTTTATGTGGCTGTTGCTGGGCATGAGCTTCTTCGGCAGCCGCATAGGTTGGATCGACTACAACACGAGCGACTACACCACCCGTGGCACATTCGAGACCTTCTCGCATGCAGCATACGCCGTGGCGCAGGCCTTCTCGGTGAACAGAGATCAGTGGCTCTACCTCTCGTGGTCTGGTATGCGGGTGCGTGGGGGCTACACGGTCATGTACTTCATCGCCACTGTCTGCGTCGCCTTCATCTTCCGCTTCTTCTTCATTGCGGTCATGACGTACGCATGGCAGGCGCAGCAGGAGAAGGAGGACTACTATTTCATGTCGGGCAGCAGTCACGGCCGCCATGGACGCCGCGGTCGCTTCGCGCGGCTGCCATTCTTCGACTTCAGCGTGTGGCGCTCCTTCAAGCACATTCACGGCGGCTTCGACCGGCGTGACGTGGCGCCCGACGAGATCTACTTCCTGAACGAAGACATGGCGCGCCAGCTGCGTCTCGTGGAGGCCAAGGACCGATACTACCGCGAGAACTATGGTCAGAAAAAGAGCGAGTGGGGAGACATGGGCGAGGGCAGCCAGATGGGTGGCTCGGACATGTACGGTCCAGATGGTGCGCTCGTCAACGGCCCGCAGTACGTCAACATCGGCGGCCGTCTGTACCGCCAGCCGAGTCTGCCATCGACGGAGATGGGCTTCTCGGTGGGCGGAACGCCACAGCACCGTGGGCAACTTCGCTTTGCACGACACTACCACGCCGTGCCAGCCACCACCTACGCCGCCGCGCAGCAGCAGAGGCCGGCGGGCGCACACAACGCATTACCAGACGAGGTCGAGGTCAGTCGGTCGCTCTCGCGACACAGCCACCGGAGCATGGTGAACCCGCTGCTGGCCAGTCGCCACAGCCTCTCCCCGGCGCGTCAAGGCACGAGCATCGGCGGCCCCAGTGTGGCTCGCGTGTCGGACTCCCTCGCAGAGGAACGGGCGAAGAACGCGAACATCAGCCTGGTACCGCGGCTGACGAAGCTGGGCAATGCCCGCGCCGTCGTCTCCGGCGACGACGAGGCGACCGCTGACTACAGCACCCCCGAGGGCGGCGTGTCGGACGAAGACTTCGAGCATCTGCTCCTGCCCGGTCCCCGCCTACGCTACAAGAGCACCATGGATGAGGGACGTCGCGTATTCGAGACTTGTCTGGACTGCAACACGCACATGCAGATGCCGCTGCGCGCGCCGCCAGGTGTGGCGCAGCGCACCGCCGAGGAGCTGCACGCGGAGCACTGCCACATGGCGGCGGTGCGTAGCTCGCAGCAGCTAGTGCTAAACGCGCTGATCGGGTACGCAAGGATGCAGGCCGACCACGAGGTGACCCCCACCAAGCGGATGGTGGAGGTGGTGCTGGGGCAGGCCTGGAGCTGCGGCATGCTGCTCTTCGACACGATTGAGAACCTGTCTTGCATGGACCTGCCAGAGCAGGACCGGACGTGGGACCGCATGCTGGAGGCGCTGGAGATGCAACAGTGGCTACTGGGACTGCACGTCGGCGAGGAGCAGGTCGGCCGTGCCACGCTGGCCTACATCCTGGCGAACCAGCAGAGGCAGGAGGCACAGGTGCAGGGGAAGAGCTACAAGAACACCTGGGAGGACCGTGCCTTCTTTGTGCTCTCGCCCTCGAACCCGGTTCGGCTGGCGGTGTCGACTGTGGTTGGCTCGATGTGGTTTGAGATTGCCGTCCTGTGCGTCATCTATGCCGCCTCCATCTGCTTGGCTCTCTATGCGCCAAGTGAGGATAATCGCGACTTTGGCGGCAGCTACAACAGCGCCAAGTACAAGGCGCTGCACATCCTCGATGATATCTTCTCTATCATCTTTGTAGTGGAGATGGTTCTAAGGTGGATCAGCATGGGGGTCGTGCTGCCGGTCGGCCGCGCGTACTTCTGGCACCGGTGGAACATCTTTGATTTCTTCATCGTGATCATCTCTCTTGTGTCGTGGGGCAAGCCGGACATCTTTCTACGCTACCTGAAGGTGATGCGCTGCTTCCGCGTTCTGGGGCCGCTGCGGTACTGGAAGTGGGGCAGCAGCAGCATGTCGCACGTGGCGCGCACCATCTGGGACAGCATTCCGACCCTGGCAAACGTGTGCCTGCTCATGCTCATGAACTACATTGTGTGGGCCATCATCTTCGTCTCCATGTTCATGAACAAGTTCAACTACTGCAGCAACGCCAGCATCGTGAACGGCACGCAGTGCGTCGAGGAGGGGTACACGTGGGCGCCAACCCAGCGCAACTTCCGCAACTTCTACGAGAGCCTGTTGACAACCTTCGAAATCAGCACCGGGGCGGAGTGGATAGACGTCATATACAGCGCCGTCGACTCCCGCTCAGCGCTGCTGTCGCCGCTGCAGAACCAGCGCCCGTACCTTGGCCTGGTCTTCATCGCATACTACTACGTGTCGCACTTCATCTTCTTCACGCTGTTCATCTCAGCAGTGATCTACTGCTACATGCTCGCCAAGAGCGCCACGGAGGACGCGGTGGGGACGACGATCGAGCACCAGGTCTGGCTGCGCATGCAGGGCATGCTTTTTCGGCTGAAGCCCAAGCCGCAGCTTCTGCCCCTGGACACACGAGCCTCCCGCCTGGTCCACCTCCTGGTTTCGAATCGCTGGTTCGAGGCGTTCATGGGGCTCATTCTTGTCTTCAACATGCTGACCATGTCGCTCGAGTGGTACCAGATGAGCAGCACGCAGAAGACCACGCTGGACGTGTTCCAGTACATCTGGGTCGGCATCTTCACCCTCGAGGTGGTTCTGCGTTTCGTCGCGCACGGCCTGCGCTTCTTCACGCGCCGGGCCTACTGCTGGGATCTTCTGATCGTTATCCTCTCCTACATTCAGATTGGCCTCAACACCACAGCCGCCAACCAGGTGCCGTTCAACGTGAATGTGCTGCGCATGCTGCGAGTGGGTCGGGTGTTGCACCTCGTCCACCTCGCGCTGCCCTTCTCCACCCATCTGACACTCTTCCACGAGGTCCTGAAGGCGTCGGTGCCGGGGCTCATCAGCGTCACGTTCGTATACATGATCGCCGTGTACGTCTTCGCAATATTGGGCCTGCACTTCTTGGGCTACATCGTACCCTTCGGCGGCTACATCGATGATAAGTACAACAACTTCGGCACCTTTGTGAACGCGCTCATCATGGTGTTTCGACTATCCACCCTGCAGAACTGGGCGACGATGCTGCGAGGCAGCTTGGACCGTGGTTACTACTGCACCCGCGCCAGCAAGCGATGCGGTCCAACGGACTGGGCGCCGGTGTACTACATTCCCATTGTCATCTGCTTCTTCCTTCTGCTAAGTACCATGTACATGGCAGTCGTGCTGGACAAGTACGTCGCAGCCGTGCGCATCCACTCTGCTGTCACCCGTCTCGACGAGCTGCGCCGCTTCTGCCAGCTATGGTCGAAGAGGGATCCGAACGGCACCATGTGGCTGCCAAGCGCGGCGCTACCGGAGCTGCTGGAGGAGCTGCGTCTGCCGCTGGGTGTCAGTGACCGCCGCAACCGCGTTGAGGTAATGCAGCTGCTGCGGGAGTACAACATCCCTGACCACAACGGCCGTGTTTACTACTACGAGGTGCTGCTGCCGCTAGCGCGGCGCGTGATGGCCATCGCATTTCTCGAGGCGGACGACGCGCACACGGCCGGCAGCCAGGCCCCGAGAGACATTGCCTGGCACCTGTCAGAGCGCTCGCTCGGAGCACTGCCGGCATCCTATGGCACGGTGCAGCCAAGCAGCGTCACGGTAGCTGAGCATTACGCAGCCGCCCTCCTGCAGGCCGCTTTCCGCCGGGACCACGCGATGCGCAACTATTACATTGCCAAGTCAGAGCTATGGCGCCGCGGCAGGGCGGTCTGCGTTGAGCGCGGGCTGCCGCACGGCAACTTCGGGTTTGGCAAGACGCCGCTGGCGGGCCCAGACCCGCGCGAGGAGGGCGTACGCCGTGGCTTCAACATTCCGAAGGATGCCACCCTCGCCAACTCGGCCGGCGGCCGTGTCTACGCCGACCCTGTGGCGGTCCGCATTGCCGCAATGCGCGAGGCCATGGGCTCCCAGAAGCGCACCACTGATCAGGAGCCGCCAACGCTGCTGCCGGCGGTTTACCGCTCTGCGATTTACCCCGAAGAGAAGCGCTTTGGCCCCAACGCCCCTGGCGCCATCCGCCGCCACGAGCGTCGCGACGAGAAGCTGGAGCGGAAGCGGGCGCAGGAAGAATACGAGAGACAGATGTACGAGCGCAGCAGCCGGAGTTATCCGGCACGCACGGCTGGCGAGCACAAAGATAATGAAACCCTCACTGCCGAGGGCGCAGGCGACGTGGACGTGAGCTTAGCCTATAGCAAGGGCACCATGGAGTCGCATCCCGCGGCCCGCGGAAATCAATACAACTTAGATCCGACGGACGTTAACTACCAGCCTCCTCTCGGCACGAGTCCGGAGGAGCTGCGACAGGAAAAGATGGACCGTCGCCTCAACGCAGCCGCCACTGCCGCAACGGCCTCGGCGACGCTCAGTGGTATCTCGCCATCCACTACTCCCGAGCAGTACTAAGTCCGTTCCATGACCTCAGTCGCCCTCCTTGCAGGACGCAGTGCAAGGCGTACACGTACTCGTCTCTGCTCAGAGAACTCTGGAGGTGCGCCGGCACGGTTGGCCTCGTTGTTGTTGCAGCGCATGTTGCTGTTGGGCTGGCGCTGGTTGAGACCGCTGTTCTTTTGTTCCTCTTCCCGTTTGGCTAGGTGTTACGTCTCTCCTCCGTTCAAGGCTTCCCTGTAGCACAGGGCCTCCTTCTCCCCTTCCCCCTTCCCCCTCCTCCCTCCTCCCTTTGTTTTCCACCCTCCCACCCAGAGACGTGTCAGAGACTGTTGCGTCCCGTTCTCCTTCGGCTTCGCCCTCTCCTGCCATTTGGTGTGCGTGTGTGCGTATGTGTGTGTGTGTGTGTGTCGGCGCTTCTTTTATTTCGACTGCAGGTCACCACCCGCACACGCACACATACGCACACACGCACACAGGGGAGACGGCGAAGGTGACGCCGGTGGGTACTTTTCGTATGTATGTGTGCGTGTATGCCTCTTCTTTGTTTCTATGGTGCTATGTACGGATTTAGGCCCACGAATGATGGCGTGGGCTCATGTTGTCGTTGTAGAAGCCGTGCCCCCTCCCCTCCAGCTGTGGAGCAGGCACGCACAAGAACATCGCACACACACATATATATATATATCATGCCCGCACAAGCCGTGCACGCCCTCTTCGTGCGTGTGTGCCTGTACCTCACAGACGCACGGAGCAGAAATCGGAGAGGCGCCATTCGTGGAGAGGGAAGAGAGATCGCGCTTGCGCGGTTCAGTGTGTGTGCGGGCAGGAAATGATGGTGTTGGTGTCAGAGCGTGGGGTGCAACGAACGTGTTGTATGCCAGCAAAACGTCTTTGGCCACCACCGTTTCTCCGCCTTGCTTGTTGCTGCTTGGAAAGGCTCGCTCGTGCTCCAAAGTGCGCTGTAGGGCCGTCTTGCTGGAGCGGGAATCCAGGGAGAGCGCACTTGTGTCTGCGAGATGCCGCCACCAAACGCGTTGGCGTGTACTTCGCGCTGACTGGTGGCAAGCAAGTCTCAAGAATTCGCATAAAGCTCTCTCTCTTTCCCGGCTCGCACTGGCTGCACATGGCTACACACGTGAAGATGTGCACCATATGTCATTGCCATAACAGCATCGCTCCTCTCCTCTGCTGCCCTTTCTTCACCTCTCTGCCTCTGGCTGTCTCTCTCTCTATATATACACGAACTGCGTCGCTTGCTCGTGTGTGTGCGTGTGTGTTTGTGCATCCCGGCGTCGATGACGCGTCCATGGTCGACATGAACGCACGCGCAATCCGCGTGCTCGAAACCTTGAAAGAAGCCAACAAAAAAAAAGTAGACCGTAGCGCCTCGCTTGCACAGACCAATACTCAGACGAACATAGCGATCTCTCTCTCTCTCCCTATTATATGCACAAGCGCACACACGCTCGCGTACGAAGCAGTCCGGCACAGCGCACTCCGCTCCAACCTCTATCTGTACAAGTGTCCACATCGGCGCCTCGTACAGCAGTGGGGGTGGGTGGGGCGGAAAGCAGGAGCGCGGAAGACACGCACACGTCTCATCAGGAGTGGTTTGGGTTGTCTGTGGAGACTGCTCAGGCGCTGCAGGAGCGACGCTCGCGAGGGGAGTACCGTTGTGTGTGTGTGTGTGTGGGGAGGAGGGGTTTATCGCTGCTCGGGACGCACACGCTTTCCTCAGAGAGCTCTGTCACGCATACTTGCGCTCTCCCACACCCTAAAGAAGCGTGCGCCACCTCTACGGTGCGTGTGCGGGCTCGAATTTCTCTCTGTCGCTGTGTTGCGCTCTGCCGTTGAAGAGGCAAATCCATAAATAGGAAACGACGCAGGTCGGTCGTGATGGCGAACATTACGGACCTTCTCATGGCTCTGGGCAACCCGGAGCCGTCTATCCGGGTGCCCGCAGAGACCGCTGTGAACAATGCCAAGGAGACCGACCTCGCCACCTTCATGACGACAATGCTGCAGGAGTTCCGTGACGAAAACAAGCCGACCTTTGCCCGAAACATGGCGGGCACGTTGCTGAAGAATGCAGTGGCGCCATCCTTGCGAGAAGTGGCGGCACGGCACGCGCTGGAGGAACGCTGGCGTGCCCTGCCTGGGGATGTGCGGCTGCACATCAAGAATGAGGTTCTGAGTACTCTCGGCAGCCCCAATCGCGATGTGCGCACAGTCGCCGCCAACATCGTTGGCAGTCTGGCTCGTAGCGAGCTGCCTTCCGGGGAGTGGCCACAGCTGATGGGCATCCTTGTCGGCGCAGCGCAGTCTGCCTCGGAGCAACACCAGGAGGCAGCCCTCACCGCCATCGGCTACATTTGCGAGGAGGGCAAGGATCATGAGGAAGTGGAGCAGGCGCTGAAACCGAGCACGACAGACGTGCTCTCTGTGATTGTGCAGTGCATGGCAAGCACCAACGAGGATGTCAAGTTCAGCGCGACGAATGCCTTGTGCAACGCGATGGAGTACATCCACGACAACATGGACGTCCCGGAGCAACGCAGCTACCTCGTGACGGCGCTGTGTGAGACGGCGAAGTCGTGCACGACGGCGCGTACTCGAGAGCGCGCCATGGAGAGCTTGGTCAAGGTGGCGGAGCTCTACTACTCGACGCTGCCGGACTACATCGCGCGTCTCCACGAAATCACCACGAATGCAATTTTTCACGACGAGGAGGCGGTGGGCCTGCAGGCTATCCAGTTCTGGATCTCGATCTGCGAGCTGGAGCGGGACATGAAGGAGGGTGGCGACGTGCAGTCAAGCCTGAACTACAGCGCGCAGGGGCTCACGTTCCTTGTCGACATCTGCAAGCAGCTCCTCGTCCGGCAAGAAGAGGACCAGACGGAGGATGACTGGAACCTCTCCGTGGCCGGTGGCAAGCTGCTGCAGAGCCTCGCCGAGGCCGTCGGTATCCCCATCCAGCGGCCCGTGATGGATTTTGTGTACGCCAACATTAACAGCACAGAGTGGCGCAAACGCGAGGCATCCGTGATGGCGTTCGGGTGCATCATTGGAGTCCAGGAAACCGCGGCGCAGGAAGCCATTCAGGACACTGTGGCGCAGGCGGTCCCCGGTCTCATGGAGTACCTCCGCGACTCAAACGAGATGGTGGCGGACACAAGTGCGTGGGTGCTGGCGCTCGTGTGCGAGAACTTCGTCGACATCTTCCTGCAGACGCCCGATCTGCTGCAGCGCTTAATGAACGATGTCGGTCCGATGATCGGCGGCGACAACGCGCGCATGGGCGTTCGTGCGTGCCACATCGTCAACAACATCGCGCTGGCCTACGAGGAAGAGGAGGATCAGCAGACAAACGAAATTTCGCGCTACTACGGTGACCTTGTCGTCGTTCTTCTGCACGCCATCGACCACGGGGCCACGAACGACTTCAAGAGCGCTGCTCAAGAGACGCTGAATGCCCTCGTAGACGCGGCCGCGAACGACTGCTGCAGCGCCTACCTAATTCAATTGCCTCAAGAACTGCTAGCACGCATGGGCCCGCAGCTCAACACGCTGCGGCAGTCCAGCGGCGACAACATTGAAGCGGAGGCGATGATGGGCCTGCTCTGCGGTGCGCTCTCGGCCCTTGCGCGCAAGCTGGGTCAGAGCTTTATGCCATTCCTAGACACTTCCATGCAAGCCCTCATTCAGGTGATCGAGCTCCCCACCGACTACGTGCAACAGGAGGCACTGGTGGCCATTGGCAGTATCGCCTACGTTGCCAAGGAGCAACTGGCGCCCTACCTGGCGAAGGTCATTCCGCACGTACTGAAGTACTTGCAGGCCTTCGACGAACCGGACAGCATCTACGGTGTGGTGGCTGCGGTGGGCGACCTCAGTCTCTCCTGCCGCCTCTCGCTGCTGCCCTTCGAGTCCGATATCATGAACACCCTGTACGTCAACCTCACGAACACCGAGGTGGATCGTGAGCTCAAGTGCTCGTTTCTCAGCTGCTTTAGCGACTTTATCCTCAACGTGCTGGGCAGCGAGCGTTTCAAGCCGTACATGGCCGCGCTGCTGCCGCTGGTGGACCAACTCTTCCGCGCCAGCTGCGAGATCGACATCCGCGGTGACCCAGAAGGCGAGGAGTACGTGATGAGCCTCTGGGAGACGACCGCCTCCTTCTACTCCTCCGTCACCCAGTGCTTCAAGAGCAGTGACGTGGATGCCTTGGCCCCGTACCTGGCAAACATTTTGAGCTTTGCCCTTCACGCCGCCACGAACGCCGGCGAGTTCGAGGAGACGCAGATGGCGGCACTCATGGTCATTGGTGACATGGCATCGGTGCTGCGCCACGTACCCGATCCGCAGATGCGGGCGCAGGCGAAGCAGGCGCTGCTGGCAGACGCCGTGAACGGCGCTCTGAACCAAGCGCTGTGCAGCAGTACCTCTGAGGACAACAAGAAGCAGCTAAAGTGGATCCGGAATCAGCTGAGTCACCTCCAACGCTCATGATCGCCCCCCCCCCACGCGCGGGGTGGCGCGGTGCTTCTCTCTGCACACATGACTGTGTCGGAGTGTGCATATTTTCGGGCCCTTGCATCGGACGCACACGCGGGCCGGAAGGTGGGCATCCGTGTTGTCCACCGCCATCCTCATAGAAGAGACTCTTGTGCGGGCAAGCGACCACCGCCACGCTTTGTGCACACATTCGGCAGTGAGCGCGTGCGCATGTGCGCGTTCCCTATACGTACTCAAGGCATTACTGTTCGTGCAACCTATGCGAGCGTGCTTGCCTGCTCGTCGTCTTATCCCTCTCGCTCGCTCTCCGTGTACGTCTGAGTGGTTGACGTCTTTGTCTCAGAAGTTAAGGAGCCGTCCCCCTCCCTCCCTCCCTTAACATGAGCGGCCCAACACCGCTAATAAGCTAAGAGGGTCTGAAGGACCCCCCCCCCAAGTCGCTGGTACTCGCTGGCGTCTGTCTGTCTGTCTGTGTGTGTGTGTGCGTGTCAGTGAGCGTTTTGTCCTCGTTGTTGTTTTCTGCGCCCCATGGGCATGGCGCCCCACCGCCCAACGTGGAACCAAAGCGGAGAGGGGTGATGCTCGCGCGCCGGCGGCTTCTTGGCCGTGCGCGCCATGGTGGGGTTTGACGTGTTTTTATGCGTGTGATGGTGATGGTGGTGGATGGCGTCTAATGATGGCCCGCTGAGCACTGCGTGTGTGTGTGTGTGTCGTCCGTCTCATGGAATATGCAGCAGCCTTGCTCACCAGCATTCGTGGCACCGTCTGCGTGCTTGAGGAAGCACATAACACACAGCCACAGTCGACACAGATGAACGTTGCCCCACCGTCGAACTCTTTCAGTGCCGCCTCCTTCAGCTGCGCCGCTGCATGTGCTCCCACTCGGCCGCTCCCCAGAATCTCTACCAACTGATTATCAAACATAGCACATGCCACATGGCACAACTCTTGAGGGGTGATATGGGGGTGCGGCATTGCGCTCCTCCTCCCCTACACACCCCGCCCTCCCCTTTGCTTCACTCTCTCACTCCACCCGGAGGAAGAACACCCTCGCCTGTGCATCCCCACTTCCCTCCCGCCCCGCTCTGTGTGGCAACACATATGAGCGAGAGGGCGCATCGCCTCGTTTGCCCCCCCCGCGTGTTTCTCACCCTCGTGTTTGTCACTTCTGCCGATCTTTCCTTTCCCGAGTCCCTTAGCACACACACGCACATACAGTCGAAGATGCACAGCCGACGTCGCCTATAGTCGCCTGCCATTCAGACACGAGGCGCTTGCCGGGCGGGAGCGGCTGCCGGCGAGTCCTCGCGATGGTCCTCACAGAGCCCGCCGCGCCTTCTTCTGTGCCAAACTGGCGCCACACACAAGGCTGCAACCCACCCGGGCACCACCGGACTCCCTCGGCCCGTCTCGACTGCCTCACCGCTCTCATCAAAGTGGACCGCGACAACGGGGCGAAGCGTCCCCTTCCCCAATTACGACACCGCCGTTCCATACATGGTCCTGTCCGTCACGATGGAGACCCTGATGGTGTTGTTCATGTGCATGACCACCGTGCACATACGCCACGCTGTGCACGTGCAAAACGGCGCCGTACCCCACATGATGCCTTCCTGGACGCCGTCGTTGCTGCCTTCCACTTGACACAGCACGTGCGCGTGATGCGGAGGCCCGGCAACTGTTGCTACGTCGCCGCGCTCGCGATGATAACAGTCCGACGCTTCGAGCAGGAGAGCGTCGCGGAACCCCCGTCCCCGGTTACACAGGAGCAGAAGGACGGCGCACAGGCGCACACCCCTCGAGGAAAGGACCCCGCGGGCCGTCTGTTTCTCGGAATGGCGTGGGTGTTTGCAGCTCGCCGACGGCCTTGCCTACACGAGGCATCCGCTTCACAACAGAAGACCCTCGCCCCCCCCGCCATAACCCAGAATAAGAACAGGAGGGCGTGGAAACACGGTGGGCGGCTGGCGATGGCGCTGTCCTCCTGACGACTCAGGGCGGCAAAAGTGTGCTTGTATCGGTGGCCCGCACTCGGTACCGCCAGGCTCGCCAGATACCTGGGCTATGGGCTCCAACTCGCAGCGGAGAAGAACGCCGCATTGGGTGCGCAGCTCGTGCGTGAGACTTGGGCTCGTATTGAGGACTTTGGCGCCACCGCTCCCCCCCCCCTCCGCAGCAGCCCAGAGAGGCGACATTTTGGCCCGTGCGCACGAGCGTGCGTGTCTCATGGCAAAGCGTTCGGCACACTTTCAGCCACGTGCTGCGTCAACTCGTCCAGAAGGGGGATTCACGATTGGGGCAAAGTTTGCGTTGGTGGCGGACCATCACACACACACACATACTTCCCCATCCTGCATGCCCCCCCCCAAAGCAGCTGAATGGGGTTTTAGCGGCAGTGGGTGTGGGTCTGGCGCTGAACACGCTGGGGGCGTACATGGGCGGCTTGGTTCTACGAGCGGCGCATCGACGTTGTGTTCCTGCTACACAGCCGAGTTTGTCTCTTGTCCGCTCGCATGTAAAGGACGTGGCGTTGCCGCTTGTGAGCGGCACCCTTACCCCGCTGTGTGAGGGCCGGAGAGGAGGTCGCAGAACGCCTGTCGGAGGAGCGAAATTCGTTGCAGAATTACGATGGGGTGTTCAGGGCCTTGCCACAGCGAATCCTCTCACGCAATGCAGCGGAGGCCTCAGGGAGCACCGACGAAGCATGCGTGTGGCCAACTCTTTCCCTTATCCCCTCTCCTCGTCCTCCTCTCGTTGTGTAGTGGGTTCGGTAAGTGAAAATGGGATGGCGATCGCTCGTCTGATCCGGCCAGCCTATGGCCGCACCGTTGTCCTACGCCGTCTTGCGCACCCGCCCTTTTTTCTTTCCATTCTTCTCTCCTATCCGTGTCTTGTCTGAGTTTCTCTCAGACACGTGCCGCTTTCTTCGCGCTTCGGCGCACACACCTCCTCCCAACTCCCTTCCCTTTTGTTGTATTGGTCATTGATTGGTCCATCTCCATCGCCGCCTCGATTCTCTCGCCCTCCCTCCGCAATCCCTTGAACCTTCGTCGCCTGGTTACTCGCCCAGCACCATCTTGCTGCGCCACATCCGCTCTCCAGCAGCGCGACAGGCTGTGTGAGGGGAGATGTGCGCATGACCCCCCCCCGTGGAAGTCCAACGCACACAAGCACACATGGTTTGTTTGGTGACTCTTGGCGTGTATGTGTGCGCGGGTTTGCTGAGAGGTGGTCCTCGATCTTTTGGAGGCTGTGATCGTGACATGTCTTCCCTTCCTCTCTCCTCTACCCGCTTGACGCCTCCCTCTGCGACCCCTTCGCCGTCTTACTCCATGCTGATGAGGAGATGTGCAACCGGAGCAGGAGGAGGGCGAAGGCATGCAGGGAGGCAGCGCACGGCAACGTGGTGCGGGACCCAGAGAAAACATAGCTTTGTTTTTTTGTGGATCGGCCGTCGCCTCTGTGAGGCGTCACTGAGCCAACTCTTTTTGGCGCTCATGGTATTTTTTTGCTGTTTCCGTTGCCCGCTCCCTTTTGGGATTACTCACGTACCCCCTCCCCCCTTCCCCTCCTCCCCCCACACACACCTCCTCATGTGGTGATGGTGCCACGTTTGTGTGGGGCGCAGGTTTTCTTGCGTCCCCCCGCGGCTGCGGTGGCGTCACGTGTCCTTTACGGTGTGGTTGGCCCAGTGCGAATTGGGACTGGAGAGGCCTCGAATCGTTACACGGGCGGCCCCCCCCTTTGATCCCTTTCTTTACTGCGTCGCGCATTCACGCAAAGGGAGAGGGGAGGGGGAGGGGGTCCATCTCACTGCGACACTCCATATGATGTAAACGAAAACATAAGTACGCACCTGGCTTAGAGTGGGGACCGTGTCGTTTCCTTGGCGGACGTCGTTCTTTCATCGGCGCTCGCTCATGCACAGCACAGGCAGACCGGCACTGTGTGTGCACGTTTGTGGTCGGCCCACCTCTCCATCCATCTGCCTCTCTGGTTGAGAAATACCGCTACCTTGGGTAGAGCCCCTTCTGGTGCCGCCACGGCACGTTGGTGCACGGCTCTGCTCCCCTGAGCGCCCAACGCGGCACGCCTCCTCCCCTCTCTCGCAAAGGCAGCCATGGATATTATGTCCTTCGCTCTCTCGTTACTTCCACCTTCGTCTGCAATCATCACCCTCGGTCAGTGTGTCGTTTAATGGCGTGTGCATCGACTGCCAGCAACCACCGGTGCGGGCGCGCTTTTTCTCCTACGCTAAGGGATTCTTTGTAGCTTTGTGCTACCGCCGTTGCGGTCGCGACAAGAGCCCACGCACGGCTACTGCGGCTCTCTCCCGCCTATTCATCCTCCCTCACTTCCTTTTCGCCCAAGCTGTGCTGCGACGGTGAAGTGTGCGCGTGTGGTGTACTGCTTTGCCTGTATGCTTCCCTGAACTGAAGCCGTCTAGTACGCCTCCATCGTGATCGGTAACGTGTTGCACGCACACGTGAACACAGACAGTCAGCCGCAACACGGACTGCTCGGTCCGTCCCACCACAGCTACAAAAATGGATGTGATTCCGCCCGAGTACGACCCGGTGACTCGAGAACGCGTGTATCGGCAGGAGTGGCTCGAATACTTTCACTACATCGGCTTTGAGACAGCGATACGTGATTACCCGGCTGAGTATCGCGCCCTCTTCCCTCGTGGACATCACAAGCCGCCAGCCATGCCGCCTCCGCTGCCCGTCGGGGGTACGAAGTCTCAGACGGCACCCACCTCCGCAACCGCAGCAAACATGTTCATTGCCGATGATGATGACAAGGAGGTCGGTAAAGGCAGTGACACGGAAGATGACTGGTCCTCGCTCATCTCTTCATCCTCATCTTCCGCAGCCTCGACGCCGCGCGATGCACCCCGCGAGGACGCGCGAGCCGAAAATGTTGAGCGGACGGCTCGCGACGAGCGCAGCAGTCGCCGGCAGACGTCGAGTCGCCATGATGACCGCCACCACTCAAGCCGACGCCACCGCGACCGAGACAGTGATGAGCGTCGGCGGCGACACCATAGCGACGAGGAGGAGCGACGGCATCGGCACCGGCATCACAGTTCTCGAGGAAGCGATTATCACCACAGCACCAGCAGTGGCACAAGCCGCCGCCGCAGACGCTCTGGTGACCGAGATGGCCGTGACGGTCGTCGCTCGTCACGTGTGCACAGCAGCGAGGAAAGTAGTCGCCGCTATCGCAGAGAGACGACCAGCGGCAGCTCGCGCACTCATGCCTACGAGGACCGTCGTGAGGATGCGCTACGCCGTCGCGATAACGCCTATAGGCGCTAGCGCCACCAGTTTCTCACGTGTTTGTTTCTCCTCTGTTCCTACGCGAGCAGTCCCGTCATAACCGAGAGGATCGCAGCATGGGCGGACAACCACGCGGGCAGCGAGTGCGCTCTTCTCTGTCCTCCCCTCCCCTCCCCTCGCGCGTTAGATTTGCCGGCTCGTCACAAACACACACACACATGCACTCACGCACACTCCCCCTCCAACCCACCCACCCGCCTCCCGCGCCCGACTAATCCTCCACGACGACAAGTCTCGATGGGTGTTTTTCCTTTCTTTTTTGCCATCATAGTTTCGGATGCGCACGATGTGCGTGCGTCTGTGTGTGTGTGTGTGTGTGTGTGTGTGTGTGTGTGTGTGTGTGTGTGTGTGTGTGTGTGTGTGTGTGTGTGTGTGTGTGTGTGTGTGTGTGTGTATGTGTGGCATGCGGCGCCTCCTTGCGGCGGCGGCGACGGCATTGGAGGTAAGTTGGTGTGGGGTATACATCCCCCTGTTCTGCCCTAAAGAGCTCGAAATACGCCTACAAGTATCGGCACCTGTCCACCTTCTGCGCAGCTTTTCGCGATGCACCGACTGGAGCGGACGCGCGAGTAAGCAGACCACTACAGAGCTCGTTTCTGTTGAAAAGAGATGCCCTTCGGTGCAGCGCGCAGGAGGGCCGCTGCACTACTCCATCGTCATGAGTACCTTTCTTCCCGTTCATGAGGATGATCTGCCCTCCGGCTCGGGTGAGCAACCGGCAGTCCTGTTTAACCGCCACGGGAGCGCGCCTCTCTTTCCCGCGTGCGCCACGGAGAACACCTCATCGTCCTCAGCCTTTTCTCCCCTGCTGCTCCCTCTCTCCCCCCCGCCATCGTCTATGTGCCCGCCGTCATTTTCGGCGCCGCAGCCATCGACCCTCTTTTTTTTGGAACGGGTTCATATCTTCTTTATATATATATGTGTGTGTGTACGTCTGAAGCTCCGCTCTGCTGTGCCGAAGACGTGCCTTGGGCTGGGAACGCTGCCGACCAACTCTCGCTCCCTCGCGCACTCTCCTCCTCCGTGCCTCCTTGTCTCCCTCCACAAGCCAGCAGGTGGGTGCTCCAGCACCTGCGGAACGTTTTGGACGCCCACAAGTCCGTCATGGTCACACTCCACGGATCCCACTCCACAACGGTCCCTCACGCACACGACAGGAACTATGTCGGAGAGGGATATCGTGTGTGTGCGTGGGGCTGCGGTCTTCACGGTGCAGAGACAGCGCCGCTTCCGTTGAGCTCCGATGGGCTGGTGCCGGAACCGCAGCTGAGCACGGGATTGTCGTGTATGGCCAAGCCTCGCGCGGCCTCACATTTTCGGGGCTCCAGACGAACTACGCCGGCTACCACTCACACACCATCAGCTTCAACGATTCGGAAAAGGGCGGACGTCCTGCACACGTGGGGATTCTGACTGGCGGATGGCTCCGATCACCATGCTGCTGAGGGAGGGGGTGCGGGTGTCGGAGGAGGGCATCCATCGCCTCGAGGCGGCTGCGAGCTGATTCATGGACAACCGCCCGCGCCCGCTGCCGGGGAAACGAAGCGGATGCTGCCATGGGACGAGTGGCGGCGGGTCTGGGAAGGCATGGATGCTGCCGCCTCTGGAGGAGCTCCATCGCGGACCGGCACACCCACGGGGGCGGGTCCGCGGGCGCTCTTCCGCATCCCCTTCTCCGTGCTCGGCGCGTGGCATGCACGCAAGGCGTCGCTGCAGGGCAGACACAGCGTGTGCCGGCTCGTGCTGGCAGCGGCATGGAAGGCTGAGCGGACAGATGCACCGCTGGTCCGCTGCTGGATATGAGAGAGCTGCTCGGTAAGCACTGCCCCCCCCCCGGTTTGCACTACTCGGCGGCCTCACTCTCCGCACCGACAGCGAGCATCTGCACGAGGCACCTCATCTGGGGACTGGCTCGCTGACGTGCCTCGTGCAGCGGACGAGCCACTACCGGCGCCGCGCCATGCCTCTGGGTGGTAACCGTGGATACCACGGCTGTGTGTGCATGGCAAGGTGGCCATCGCGGTGACGCCCGACGGGAGAGCTGTGGAAACTGCTGCGTGCGCGATCCGCGCGGTGTGTCCTCGCCATAGAGCCCGGCGACCGTGTCGGAGGAACGTGTCGCAGCACTCGGGGGCCGACATGATGGAGCGCTGCGGCTAACGCAGCTGCGCGGCCGGCTGCGTCTGCTCCGTGGTGGGTGAGGAAGAGGGTCTGGTGAGGAGACGGCCTGTACTGTGGCAGCGGAGGTATACGTGGCCGGCGTCCGACTGACCTGCTCGGCGTGGCTCTGCGTGCTGTGCGACGCTGGTGGAGTGGCGGACCGAAAAGCGTCGCTCTCCCCGGGACCCGTGCCTGAGGGGCTGATGCCCCCAGCCGTGTTGGGCGCCGCTGGCGGGAGGGTCTATCGGCTGGGAGCTGGGTCAGTGAGGTGAAGCGTTACGCCCTGAAGCGATGCAGGTGGCGGCAGCACCATTGGCTGGTCGCCCCCTGCAACGCCGCGCGACGTGCTAGGCATGTGCGAGTTGATGTGTGGATAGGCCGCATGCGGATTGCAGGCACGTGTCGAGCGGTGAGGCAGGCAGCGGGGTCGGCCATGCAGACGGCATGCCGGTCGAAGGTCCCTGTCCACCGTGACGAAGCTGACGTCGCTCTCCCCCACGTGTTGCATGGGTGATGTGCCGCCGCAATGCGAAGGTCGTCTGCCTTGGAGAAAAAACTGTCAGAAAGCGGCGCGCGGCGTCAGCTGGAGACATCACAATGGAGTAGCCCGAGGGTGTCTTGCGGACGACTACAGCTCAGGGCCCTGGTCGTGATGGTTCCTGCGCATGCATTTTTTCTGGTTTTCGAAGGGGCGAGTCAACTGTCCTCCAATGGGGGTCGCGCTATGTTGCTGGGTGGCCGATCGCTGGCCGCGCTGTCTGGGAGCGCTCAGGGTGGACTGGACAAGGGGTACAGGTGGGCTGCTGCGAATACACCACCGCTTACCAGGCCGACGACGACAACCGGTGCGGTGTACAGCCTCTGCGCCGACGCGTCATTGCGCAGATGGGGTGCCGCGTGCGTGAAGCGGGCGACAGAGCAAGCCGGCATGGCGGGCACGCGATGGGGCCACGGCCCCGCCGACCGTGTAGGCGCAGCAGCGCACCTTATGGAGGCCTTCTACATGAAGCGAGTGGGAGGTGTGCAACAGCGCTGTGGCGCTGGCATGTGAGACTGTCGTCTGTGCCATCTCACCATGGGTGGACCCATCGAGTCGCTCAGCACGGCAACCGCTGAGGTGCGGTGCATCGACTTGCGTATGGTTGCCATGTTCCAGTGCGAAGTGGGGGTTCGTGAGCACGCAGCAGACCATCGCCGCTACTAGCCTCAACCACTTGGTCGGCATCTCACTGCACTACAGGTCGCCGACGTGGACGAGCTGTTTGCCGCGGTACACGAATAGCACACATCGGTGGGACAGCGCACGACTGAGAAGTTGTTGAGGTCGGTACAACAACTGCAGTTGTCATGTGCCGGCCGCCCGCAGCTTTGTCCAGCACCGGCATAGACGCGGCGGCGGTGCGGAGTGGGCCGCGCTGCTGCCCTCCTGCGCACACGCACACAGCGGCCCCTCAACCCCCTCCTCTGCACGCGCCGCTGCACGCGCGTGATGCAGACGCACCTACGACAACGCGGAAGGGGGATGGCAGCGCCGAGAAACATCGGCCGGCAGGCCCTGCAGCTGCGGCTCTCGGCGCTCTCGCTCCCTCATCGCTCGGCCTCGCTGTGCGCCGCGCGGTTGCTTGGCTGCCGCGGCCACACGAAGGGGGCGGGGCCGAGGGCCGAGGGCAGACGTGTGCGCTGGCTGTGTGCGGTGCGAGGCGGGGATGAGCGTGGGAGAGGCGGGCAAGGCTTGCCAGGAGGGTGGCAGGCAGCGCCCTCCGTCCTCCCCGCTCGGACCGCTTCTGCGGCGCTTCCGTCTCGCCCTCGCTGCCGTTGCGGCGTGTCTCGCGTCCGCCGGCCACCTCTCCGCATGTGCTTGCCCTGCGTGCATGCCGGCAAGGGGCGCATGTGCACCCGCTGTGCGCGCCTCGCAGCGCCACGTGCCCGTGCCCTGGCCACTCTCCCCCGCATTGATCTCTCTGTCTCTCCTCTCTCCTCCCCCGCTTTCACTCCTGCCCACACCTCACATCCCTCCCCCTCTCGCAACACACGCACACGTGAAGGGCACCGTGTGCGTGCGCGTGCAACAGCAACGACAGCAGACATCGCCTTGCCAAGCCTCGACTCACTTCCGCTCTCGCCCCCCCTCTCCCCTCTGCCCACCACCCGCCCGGCTCCTCGTCAGCTCTGTGGCGCAGTCTCGACCGCCCTGCCGGCCTTTCGCCCGTCCACCTCCGCGTTGTGCTTGTCAGCTGTCCGGCGTTGTGGACTCGCGAAGATGCTGCTGAGGATCAGCATGCTCGCGTACGTCGTCCTCCAGTTCATCGCGTTCTTTTTCGTGCTGGTGGGTACGCCGATCGACATGTTCCGCCAGTCTCCGGTGTTAATACCGGAGGCGGCGTGCCTGACGCTGTGGGGTTCGAAGGTGAGTTGCTCTGCAGTGCGGTACGATCTCACCGCGTACAATTATTGGTATTTATGCCCAAAGTCCCGGCAGCGCTGGCGTAGTGCGGAGTTATTTGCCATCCTATCCATATTCGTGTACGGCACGGCGGTTATTTTTGGCTACATGAGGGTCTACTTCTGCGGTTACCTCCGCTGGGTCTGCCTGGCGCTCAACGTTGCTGGCATCATCACCCTGGGCATCGTCTGGGGACTCGTGGTGTACGTCTACCACGTACCGGAGAGCATAAATTGCATCAGCCTCAAGGATTTTCGTTACCATTTTGGTGCCGGTCTGGTGCTCTTCTTGATCGCCTGGTGCCTGAACATCATCAACATCGTCTTCTTGATGATCCCGTGCGAGGCTAGCGTTTCTATTGAACCCTTAGAGCACGAGCTTTCCGTACGGCCCAAGGTGCCGCCTATGAAGTGAAGGACGCGGCGGGCGAGCCTGACAGCAGCGCGGCACACACACACACACACACACACACATACACACACACACACACGTCGAGAGGCCCTCGTGGAGGAGCCGGCGGAGCTGATCTCAGCGAGAGAGAAGGAGCGGATGCGGCGGGCTCTCGTCGCTGCCTTCTCGCGCGTGTGCGGCGCACCACAGGCGCTCTCATGGCGGTGCGTGGGTGCACCCACACCCTGCCGCTCGCATCCCGAGGAGCCGCTCTCGCTGCCGTCGTCCTCGCGGCTCTTTCCCGATTTGTGCGCTGCTCTCGGCGCGCGCGCTTCGTCTGAGGCCTCTCTCCCCCTTCCCTTCCAAATGCCGCTGCCGTGCGTGCGAGTGCCTGCTGGCTTGTTCGCGGCTGAGCAACGCGCGGGAGAATGTGCCCGCTGATGCTGTCGCGGTCTCCCACGCGCTCATGGCGCCGACAGACCCGTCCGTTCCCCGTCCCCTCTCTGAGCCCCTTGCACGGATGACGGGAGGCGCCACGCCACGCCGCCTCGGCCACCCGCCCCCGTCCCCCTCCACACCCCGCAGTTGCGATGGCGCGTCTTTGTGGTGTCTCTCTCCCTCGCGCCCCGTTTGGCCCGCGTCGCTGCCGCTCCCCCCTCACATACGCCACACGGACTGCCTGAGCGGCGAAGGGCGAGGAGGGCGAGAGGGGGTGGCGGTGATGTGGGGATGGGGCGGGCTGGTAAGCAGGCGCGTCGGGCAGGGAGGGGACGGCGTCTGTGCGCCAGCACACCCACGCGCGTGCCGGCACACAAAAGGGTACCTCCCACACGGTGTGTGCGTGCGCGCAGGTACATGCGTCCCCGTGGCCCTCCTCCCCCGTCCTCCGCGGATCTCGCCGCCACTTCGCCCTTCTCCTGCCGCTGCCGCTCCCCCGCGCCCCTGGCACACCCGCGACGGGGAGAGACACCACAGCGGCACGAAGACGCACCTCGAGCACAGTCTCCCCCTCCCCTGTATTCTACACGCGCACACGCGCATGCTGTCGTTGCTTTCGGTTTTCGCTTCATTTAACGCTCGCATGCGTCTTGCGAGTTCTTTCGTTCTCGTGCCTCTCTCCCTACACAGAGAAGTGGTGCGTGGACGTGTGTGTGTGCGTGCCCCTCTGCCCTCTGTCCGCTGTGTCTCTGTGCCGCTGCCGCTCCCCCGCGCCCCTGGCACACCCGCGACGGGGAGAGACACCACAGCGGCACGAAGACGCACCTCGAGCACAGTCTCCCCCTCCCCTGTATTTTGCACGCGCACACGCGCATGCTGTTGTTGTTTTCGTTTCTCTCTTCGTGTTTTCGCTGCGTTTAACGCTCGCATGCGTCTTGCGAGTTCTTTCGTTCTCGTGTCTCTCTCCCTATAGAGAAGAGTCGCATGGACGTGTGCGTGTGCGTGTGCGTGTGCGTGCCCCTCTGCCCTCTCCCCGCTGTGTCTCTGTGCCGCTGCCCTGCTCCTCGCCTTCCCCGCCCTCCCTGCGCGCGTGCGTGGGGGGACGAGGGCGGCTGATCGAGGAGGCGACGAAGTGGAGAGCAGCCACAGCACGGCAGCGCCGCGGGACACGCGGGGCGTGTGCAGGAGGAGCGGAGGAGAGGCACGGACACGCACTCTGGCAAGGGGGTAGTGGTGCGGGGGTGCAGGGGAATACGCAGCGGACGAGTCGGTACGGGGGCGGAGCGGAGGCGAGGCAGCGCTGCTTCTCTGTTCGCGCTGCCTGCGTGTGACTCGAGTCTGTGTGCGTGTGCGCCCCCTGCGCCCCCTGCGGCCCTCGGCCCCCTCGCCTCTCTTGCGCGGTTCGCTTTGCTTGTTTCATTGCCTTGCCTGTCTATTGATACCGTTGAGTTGTCCAGGCTTCCGTGTGGAGATTGCTCACACCGTATTACGGCATGCGGCGGCTTGGGGCGACCGAGAGGGAGGGGCATGGCATATGCCGGCAGAGTGCAGGGCCTCAGAGGGCCCTGGCCTGCGGCTGGCCAACCTCCTCGCTGAGCTCCTGCGGCATGCACCCAGGCCACCCGCCCCTGCTGCCTGCACGCCGCACCACCGCCTCCGCCCTCGAGCAGGGCTCTGAAGGTGGCCCTGTGGGATCATGGCATGCAGTGCACGCTGGCCCGTGTGGCGCCGATCGCGCAGCACGTGTGCGAGGAAGGGATGAGCGAGGGCAAGATGAGCCGGTAAGGCGCATGGCCCGATTCAACGGCAGGCAGTGCGTCCTTGGCGACGCAGATGTAGCCGGAGTGCGACAGGTGCGCGTGGGCTGCGGCTGTATGCGTGCACGTGTCGACACTCGGAGTTGGTGGAGTGGGACGTTGATCACGAAATGCTTTGCTTCCCCTGGTGAGCACGCGGAGCGGAAAATAATAAATGCAACGGCGTGGCGACAGGAGTACATATCATACACATCTATACCTCTCTATATGCACTGGCAAACCATCAAAACGTCACACACTTTGGTTTCCTCTCCGACCGCCGCCCTCTGCCCTCGCCCGAACGGACAGAGCGCGTGAGCGTGCCTCCTTCTCTTGTGTTTCTTGTTTCCTTGCTTTGTGCTCTCTGTCCTTCATTATTGTCACCGTTCTTCGACCGATTCAACCCAACAGCGTCACCGGCGCCACTGCCGCCCCCCCTTCATGGAGAGGGGAGGGGCCGGGGGGCGCCGAGCTCTGTGGTGCTGCCACACGGTGTGGCTGCGCACTGCGCGTGCGCGTGTGCGCTCTCGCGTGTCGGCGTGTGCGCGCACGTGTATGCCCGTGTGCATGAATATGTGTACGTGTGTGCGCGTGTGCCTTGTGGCCGCGCAGGTCCTCTTTGCATGGATGCCTCCTGATCTGCCCGCTCTCTCTCCTGTCTGCTGCACCCTCGCGCGCGCCTCACGGGCGCCTCTCGGCGAAGCACGGTGATGGCGAGGACTCTACCTTTCTCTGGGGAAGCCTCTTGTATTCTTGTCTTTCTGCAAGAACAACGATGCGGCGAAAGTTTGCTGTCATGTCGTTCCGCCGCACATGATGGCACGTGGAACCGTTGGCAAAGGCGCACGTCTATCATTCCTTGAAAAAATAGTTTTTTGTGCGTGTGTGGAAGCATGTCCGTCGCCGGTGCGGACCGGAGGAGTGCGTCATGGAGTGCATTCATACCCTGCAGCAGCTCAAAGCGAAAGACATCATGGACAAGGATGCGATCGCCGAGAAGGTGCACTCGGGTTTCCACAAGTGCGAAAAAGGGCTGCAAGAAGCGGCAGCGGTCACGGAATGCGTGACTTTGTGTCGTCAGAGAAAGCCAGCAACATGCACCTTTGGAAAGCCTTCGTGCAACAGGCGAAACAGTCGAGGATGTTACTCCTTAGCGAAATAGAAAAGGAAGAGAGAGAGCGAAGCTCGGGAAAGGTTTCATTTCTCCTGCGAAGTAGTGCTTGACTCACCCCAGTCGACAGGTTGGCTGCGGCGTGTACCATCTTCACGGACGATGTCGAGGAGTCCGCCATGGAACTTGCTGTGGTGGCAGTAAGTGTTCCCGCCGCCAAGCATCTCGTCAGTCCCAACTTCGCTTTGGCGCAACGTCTGTGCGACGAGGGCGCGGAAAAGTACGGTGCAAGCATCGTGCGACGGGAATATCCGCCTTTTTCGAGAAGGGTACTCGGTCAGTTGCGCTACCCAACACCACGAGGAGGCAGCACCAAGCATGGCCGGCAGCAGCGACCCGAGAGGAGAGACGTTTATTCGTCAAACATCAAAGTTCTTCCGCACCCGGAGCATAACACTCACCCTCGGGGGCGGGTTCGCCTCCGTCTACGAGAGCAGATACATCTGTCATCGGCCAAGAAATTGCCGAGATCAATAGCATGAAAGGGGTTGCAACACGCTTGCCATCACAGAGGTCCACCGCGAAGAAAGCAACAACGGCAGTCCAGGCGGAACCGCGGGGACCGCAATTGAGGACAAGGCTAGCAGCAGCAGCAACAGTTACCTATTCCTGCGCGGCGCCCTCCGCATGTCGATCTCCCGCAGTACCTCCGCGCAGGCCGGGTGCTCCACATGGGGGGAAGGCAATTCGTGGGCAACAGCGTGAAACAGACTGGGAGCGCAAAATAGGGTCACAGCACAGGTGGCTGCGAAACCGTCAGAGGCTACGGTGTGGGGGGGTGCACACGGTCAAAGCTCAGCGGACGACCCGAACGGAGAAGCAGGATGGCGCCTTGAGAACCGCGGCGTCTCAAACGAAAGGCCGGAGAGCGGCGGAGGCCAGCCACCAGCAAGGGTTTCGGGTCCGCTGCCTAACGATGAACATGTCATAGCAAAGCACTCGACGCACGCAGGGCTTGGAGCGGCAATGTTGTGCTTGCAGTCCCTCAGTTCACATGGGTTGGTTGACAGGAGAGGTCTGATTGTGCGGCTCGCACTGATCACGGTGCATTTCGAAACTGTGACAACGCGGGGGGAAGCACAGCGGTGTCAGCGGAATCGGTAGAGGCCACCGCCTGAGCGGGCTGCACGCGTACACAGTTAACCTCTCTTCCTCAGAGAGAGAGGTTATGTGGTGTCTTTTCACTGCGCAGGACAGCAAAACCCGGGCAGGTGGCCTGTCGTGCAACGTCACAGATAACGGCGGAGCCGCGGGTGTCACGCGCCACGCTGCAGATGACTTGGGATTGTCTTTACTCAGAAGTACGTGTTACCCTTCATGCAAGTGTGCATACAAAAGGTCGCCCACGCGATTGCCGCAACGCGGCGTGTACAGTGATAAACCTCCCTCATTACTCTTTCTCCCCTTCAGCGCTGGCTGCAGAGTGAGCAGCTTCAACCCCCACTATGAAGGGTCACTGCATGGATTCCGGCCCGGTACCGGGTCATGTCCCGCTAAGCATCCCATGCACGGCAATCTCATGGATCCGACGGCAATCCGCGGTGCAGCTAACGTCGGGCAGCGCAGAGGCGACCACTCGGGTTGTTTCCTCTTTCACCTCCTCTCTTACCCCAACGCTGGGAGGACCGCTGCCGACGTGCAATGCATGCACACACATGCACACGGACCCAAGCGAAATGCTGAGCTGATATGCCGCCCCCCTCCCCCCCCCACACACACACACATACACACATACATGCACAAAAAAAGATGAGTACAACTATGGGGAGACAAGGTCTGGCCTTGGCCACACGTCTGCGTAACGGGTGGATACGGCCAGCCGGGTACGCCAGGAATCGGTGCGCCTCACACACTCTTTATCCTTTCGTATCCTCTCTCCCTCCTCTCCCTCTCTCTCCCTCTCTACTCAGTCGTGCGGCGCTGTACGTTTGTATGCTTCGGTGCGTCGTCAAACAAGGATGGCAAGTAGTTTGCGATCAACCGACGGCATGCGAGTGCTGCGCGTGCGAGTGTCGTCTGTGAATCACCGGCAGACACGCATGCGAGAGGCTCTCGTGTGGGAGGGGAGGGGGGGCTGAAGTCAGTCATGATTTCGAATCGACCAAACAAACAAAAAGAGGGAGACGTGAACGACACACATCGGTGTATAGCATGAAGCACCTCGAATCACCGTCCAAGCACAGGTGATGGTACAGGCTCTCCTCTCTTCTCTCTCGCCAACTTTTGTGCGCTGCCCTCGCTCTCGTGTGTGCGTGTGTGCTGGGTCGTGTTGTGGATCGAAGTGTCGTTGAGCCCTCTATTCCTTTTCTATGGATTTACAAGGCTCTTCACCGCCACACGGATACCTTAGCACACACACGCACACAATGCCCCCGCACATGTGGCAACTTACGATGCATGTCTCTCTGCGTTGTTTCGTGCGTGTCCTCCCCCTCTACTTTTCTCTCCTGTCTTTCGCACAGCTGTCCCGTCACGATCCTGCTTGCCTCGGCTCTTTCTGGTCTTCCTCCTCCCTCGCGCCCTCTCCACCACCGCCACCAGACACTGGATGCAGTGAAACACCCAAACAGGTAGTATTGTGTGCACACATGAGTTAGCAACGCTCGCGGTACCTGCATCTGCGCACGTCTCCGGGTCCCGCTCCCTGGTCGACTTTTGTCTCTCTGCTTTTCCTTTCCCTTGCGTATCCCCTTCGCTTTCTTGGGGGAGGGAGTGGTGGGGTTGCTGGTGGGGTGCGTGCTGCCTGGCTGCCTCCATCCTCCGACCCACCTACTCCTTTTCCTTCCCTCCACGCACCATCGTTTGTCACTCATCGTGATGCAGGACACTGCTTCACCCTTTCCTCACCACCGTACGCCGGCGATGTACCAGGCCGGCGTGCAGCATCAGGCCAACAGACGCGAAAACGCAGCGCTGCTGCCTACCTCGTCTGCTGGAAATGGTGCCAACGGTAAGCGGCTCAGTCACTGGGGCCGCAGCCTGTTGCGTGGCTTCTACCACATAAAATGGCATCAGCGCACGCAGTGTGCCATTGTAGCGTCTTTGCTGTCGTTCTTCACCCTTTTTGTGCTCGTGAACACTCTTCTTCAGGTATCGAGTCTGACGCAGTCGTTTTATGCGGTTTTCTCGGGACGGACTTCCGCGCCGCGAGCATTCCTGGAGGACGAGCTTGTTATACATAGCCCTCGTGTGCCTCCGAATGGAGCGTTTTGTGGCCTGTGTACAGAGGGCCTCGTTGTCTTCCGTCCAG
>NC_018337.1:199346-216278 GCF_000234665.1 Leishmania mexicana MHOM/GT/2001/U1103
CTGCCCTGTCGCGTCACGGGAAGCTATGGATGCTAAGGATGGATACCGAGGTGGCAGTGACGGTAATCAGTACATCGCGCCTGCGTACTTTGCGACAGCAGCCGTTCGAGACACAGACGTAGACAGCGATGTCCCACCGCCGTGGAGAATTGACACTACCGAGGACCTTAATGGGGTGGTAATGCGTTTCGCCAGGGACGCGGCTCAGACCACAGAGTCGTCGTCGCCGCTGACAAGTGACCTGCACTGCCCGACCTATTTCCTCACGGCAAACCTTGGCCGCTTTGGCCGGCATCACAATCAGCTGCAGGAGATCTTGAACGGCATCTCGCTGGCCAAGAGATCGAACCGCACGTTTATTCTGCCACCCTTCGTGCCGGCGCTGTACATGTCCTACTTGAAGCTAAATCCAGAGCTTCTGTACGGATGGAATGCCCTGCGCAGAAACGGCCGTTACTGTGTTCTGTCGTACGCCGAGGCGCGGCCAATACTGCAGCATCTGCGTGAGCGCGATGGGGTGGTGCGTATGGAACGGGTCAGCTTTGCCGCCACTGCAGACCTGCACCTGCTGTTCAACACAACAGAAGAGCACGACAGCTACGCGTGGGGACCCATGCCTCGCGTGCCGGGCAAGGATGGCGCGTTTGTGTATGATGCGGATGACTGGTTCTCGATGGGGTTGCCGCAAAGGGAGATGACGGCGCACACCTCAGGCAATACCTCACTGGTGCCATCGCCGCTAACGTTCCACGAGGCAAGGCCGCCTAGCGCGGAGGAGTGCAGTGGCTTCGCCGGCCCCACTCCGAACAAGAACCAAACCCAGTGGGAAAGGATTCGCAGGTGCACCACGGCGTTTCTGCGCACCTACGGCGATGGTGACGGGAGATGCGAGTCGTCGTTAGCCTCACGGCGACAGCCACGCATCGTGGTGATCTCGGGCGTCACAGCGTTTCACCTGCGGCCGACGCTGACGGAAATGACCAGGCTGCTTGCCCTCCTGCGGCCGTCGTCGACCCTCGCGGTGGAGATTGGCCGGTACTACCGACTCTACGCAGCGCAGCTCCAGTGGCCAGCCAACACCGATCCCAAGCGCTCTTTTTTAAACGTCCTGCAGCCCTTTCGATACAAGAGCACAATTGGTGTGCACGTGCGCCGTCGCGAGTCTACGTGTCGCGAGGAGGCCGAGCACCCCAGCGCCACCATTGTCGCCATGTCGGAGGCGCGCTACCGATTTGACGGGACGGGTGAAAAAGATAGCACCACTCCTGGTCGGCCCCTCACCACGGTAGCGCGACTGGCGAACGACTGCGGATGGGATTCGGTGTCGCTGTTGCACATCTACGACACCTACGCGGGCTGGATGAGATCCCCACAGGCGCGGGGTCTAACGCGATCAGATTGCTCTGCGCATGTGCCGCCCCCAAACAAGCAGGTGCTGCGGGGCTACATCGCCTTTGACGAGCAGGTTGGTCCCATTGGCTCTCAACTACAAGCTGCACTGCAGCAGCGGTACAACCCACTAAAGAAGCGCGCCGCAAGCGGATACCTGCCCATCTATGCTGCCTTCTACGACCACCGGCCCCGCCGAGACCTCTTCCAGACCTATCAAGAAATCCTGGCGAGATGGGAGCATCCACCCACGGACACGCAACGCGCCGATGGCGAGCCCGTCCCCATCTCCGATGTGCCGCGGACAACGGCCAGCCTCATCGAGATGCTGTACCCCATCGTGGAGCAGGAGGCCCTAGCCCTGGGATTCGACTTCTTCATACTCGGTAACACGGGCGTGTTCCGTGGTAACATCATTTCATCTGTGTCGATCAACGTGTGCTTGCGCCGTTTGGGCAGAGGGCTGCCGTGTCACGGCGTCCTCGCTGGGTATTACGAAATGCTGTACAAGGGCTACATGTGAGCTTCTCGGCCCAGCCTCGAGCCTTTTCCTCCCCGTCACCTCACCCCCACCCCTCCACCTCCACTGGCTGGGATCATACTCCACCGCCACCACTGGCGACAGGAGCCCCTCTTGAAAGATGCCGTTGGCACAAGAGTTTTTCGTTTTCTCTCCCCACTTCCCACTTCCCACCACCATGCATGAGCGCTTTCTTATTCGAAGCCCTGCCCACTGCATCTCCTCCTGGACACGCGCGCCGTGGTCTGTTGCGCATGTCGTGCTTACGCTGCAGGCAACCAGCTGCTCTGGCAGCTCTTTGTGTGTGTGTGTGTGTGTGTGTTTCCGCCTTGTCTTAGTTCCTGTAGCACAGCAACTTGGCTCATTTTTTTGTTTTGTTTTTCCCCCAATGCTCTCATGCCCTCGTGATCCCTCTCACTCGCTGCTGGCGTCGATCGAGTACGTCCTAACGCTTTACCCCATATGCTACCGTTTGTGTCTGTGTATCACCGCATATACGTAGGTGTAGCGCGTGTGCAAGCGTGTGCAAGGAAAACAGCAAAAGGCGGAGACGAGGAGACGCCGAGCTCACAGCTTACAGCGCCTCGGCGGACAAGAGCACAGCGCACTCTGTGGTTCTTGATGGGGAAAGGGTATGTACCGCCAAGCCGATAAGAAGAGGGAACAGGCTCTATGGTGTTGTCCTTTCCGTCACGGGCCCTTCAGTGAGGCGGATGCGCGATAGGTGGTCTCGAGTGAATGCAAGCCCAACCATGTGGTATGAGGATAGAGATACACACATATTCATGCATGTCCCCCCCCCCTCTCCACCTTCCTGGACGTGACTTCTCACTCCTCCCCCTCATCCACCCTCCTCCTCCTTTCTGTGCGCTCACCTCACCCGAGCTACCGAGGGCATCTACACCCATTGAGCATGTGCATGCCCATGTGTACGTGCTCCTGCTGCCGCTCTCAGAGCAGACACGCCGTCCGTCTACGTGAAGTGGCGCGTCACGCATGAAGCATCGGACCGTTTGTAGTGTGTGTGTGTGTGTGTGTGTGTGCGTGCGCACGCTTGTTTCCTCCTTCATTTTCCTCGCCAGTTTTGAGGGACTCTTTTGACCCGTCGGGCGCTCCGTCCCCCTCCTCCTCCCCTCCCCTGGAGAACACTTGAGCTGAAGCATCACTGCGCAACTCCCCACCCACCCACTCACACACCCTTTTTCGTCGTTGTTAGCCTATCACCTTCCGTCCGACTTCCCGGCCCACCCGTCCTCCTCCTCTCCCCCATCAGCATCGCGCTCTTCCTCCCCCTCCACTAGATCGGCTTCTTTGGTTGGTTCGTTGGTTAGTTCGTTGGTAGATAGATCACACTCCTTTTCTTCTCTTCCTCACGCCTCTCCGTCGGAACTGTGGATCATGAGGCGCTATCAGCATCTTCGTGATGTGCACCCGAGGCCCTACACTAATGGCCACGAGAGAGGGTGTGAGGTGGGCCTAGCCGGAGGGTGCCAGCGCGATGGAGGGCACCAGTGTAGCGGCAGCGCACAAAGTAGCTGTCGGAGTAGCGGCGGTAGCGAGGATGAAGCAAGAAGGCGGTGCGACGCTGCGATGGTCGCGGCCGCTCCTACACCCCGCCGCGCCTTGGACACCTCGAAGAGAGCTGAAAATCCTCGTGGGGTCACCGGCGCTCTTCTCTCACCCCATGTGAGCTTCTCCCCGATCTCCTTTCACTCTGCGCAGGCCTCCGCGATTACATATGGAGCCGCAGAGACGACCAAAGCAACCGTGTCGTCTGCCTCGGCGCCTAAAGCCTTCTACGACGGGCCCTCCTTGCGCGACAGCATCCCGGCGCTGTTGGCGCGCCTTACCAACCCGGTAACGCTGTCGCCGTCACGCGCCCCCAAAAGCACGCGCTTGTTCGAGCTGGCAGCGAAGGAGGACACGTTGAAGCGAGACGTCGCATCCCTGCCGGCGCACCCGATAGTTGTACCACGCTGGAGTAGCTCTAGGCAATCCGATGTGTCGGGTGGTGCCGTTGCCACTGCCACTGCCACTGCCGGGCAAAGGAAAGCGATGAAGGCCGAGGCATCAAATCGTTCCTTGGGGTCGTCGTCGGATGAAATCCTACAAGGCACCACACCCCCGAAGCAGACTCAAGTGGGTCGCTACGAAGTGCGACAACCGAACGCGAAGGGCACGATGAATCGGGGCATGATTGCCCGCGCCGAGGTACAGAGCGCTTACACAGACGCGCCGCCGTCAGCGGCGACCGTGTTTTCCGAAAACACGAAGCAGCGTCCCATGCCAACGCCCCCGGCGAGGTACGTAGTAGTGCAGCGGTCCGCCACCTCCCACGTCTTGCCGCATGCATCAGAGGCGGCAACAAGGAGGAACGCAGCCACTGTAGCTCCCGAATCAGCAGCTCGGCATTCCGCTGAGTTGACGCCACGCTGTTGCTCTGTTGCCTCCCCCCATGGCATCGCAGAGGGGACGGGTGATGTGTGCAGCTCCAGTGTAGCAAGTACCAACACCAGTTTAAGTCGTCCTGCGAGTCGACGACCGCGCGCCTGGACTCGCCGAAGAAGGCCAAGCCGCTCCGATAGTGCCGAAGCTGTCGCTGAACGGAAACGTGAGATCGGTCCCGTAGCTGCTGCAGTCGCCGCCACGCGCGAGCCCCTTCTTGAAGCCAGCAAGGAGGCTCTGGGCACTGCGTCTGACCAGGCGCCGCCGCCGCGAATCATGCCATCGTCCTCGATGAACTCGGCAAGCGACGTCACCCAGAAGCGCGCCTCGCCGTCCCAAATTCGCGGCCTCTTCGACTTTGTCCTAAGCAACAGCGGTAACAGCGGCGCCGGAGTCGAGCACACCTCACTTAACACTTCCGGTGAGTGGGCAAAGACGTCTCCCGAGTGCGCGGACGGAGTGTCCTCCCATGCTGCAGACCTTCCCCCGCGCGAGCAGAGACGCTCGCACACTATTGCGTCGCCGTTTTTGCTGCTGAAGCCGATGGGGGGTGTTTTTGCGCCGTCGCACGGCGCCTTGTACCGGGATGAGAGCGTCGCGCCTGTGGACTCGTTGGTGTTGCGGCACACCATCGACTACCTCCTCTCGAAGGCTCGCCGCCTGGAGAAGGAGAACCAACACTTGTGGTGGCAGGTGCACAGCTGGAATCCACATAGAGCCCTTGAACCTCACGAGGCTCACCCTGTCGCTGTTCCTCTGGCCCACCGGCGTGTGCGCAATTCCTCCTTGGCGGCAGAAGCGGTGACTCGTACCCCCCACACCATCCCTTTCCGAACAGTAGCCTCCACTCAGATCCAGCACCCACCTGAGTCTCAGTCGCGCGTGTTCGTGAAGCGGCAGCCGCGTCTTTCGCAAGCGGTTGGTCGCTCCGCGTCCTGCACCTCGACGTCCTTCCTGTCGCAAGAGAGCCCCCGATGCAGCGGCAGTGGCGAAGGAGATGGCGCAGCAGAAGAACACGCCAGTGCAAATCCAGGCGCTCCCCTGTGCACCGCGGCAGCAGACACACCAATTCCACCGAGCACCGAGTCAGCTGAAACAACAGCGACATCGGCCGTGTCGCGCACCGAAGTGGGAGTTCAGTGCCGCCCAGCCGCGCGAGATGCGGCGACAGACGCAAGAGCGCATCGATCGCCAGGGCACTTGCGGCTAGCCAGCATGGCAGAGGCACCTGGTCCTGCGACGGAAGCGCTGCGATCTGTGTCCTCCTCGCCACATGCCGACGCAAGTGCGCAGACAGAGCTCGTTGCACCGTCACCGTCAGCACTTCTCCGGACGCTGGAAGCGCGCCATCAAGCACTGCATCACAGGTGGCAAGGAACGGCCAATGGGGACGGCAGAGGCGTCGCTGCGGCCACCCCGATAACATCGACAGCGCGAAGCCGTCACAGCATCGACAGTGAGTGTTCTCTGAGTGCGATGGCAACAGACGCCACGCCGCTGCTGTCATTCTCGGTGCAGAGGCAGCAGGGTCGAAGCATCAGCAACTGTAGCAGTCCTGCGCACGTGAGGGGAACAAGTCAGGCAAGCGCATCGTCCGCGCCACGTGGTCGTTACCCGACTTACAGTAAACAGGTCCAGACAGCGAGAACCCAATTGCCCTCCTTGGGCGAGGTAGAGGATGTGGGAGGAAGGGGCGGTGGCGGCGATGCCTTGATGGTCTCGGCAGTGGATCGCACTGCGTCGGTGCTGTCCTCGGAGAGGACCGCGGTGATTGAGCTGCACACGTCGGCCTCCTACACACGGAACACCGTGCGCCGTTTGCGAGAGTACTGCAACTCTCTGGAGGCGACCCGCCAGCAGCTGCGGCGGCGCCTATCGAAAAGTGTGACTAACACCCACGATGTCTCGCCAGTAGCGCTGCCACGCGCGCGATCGCCGTCAAGCCTTTCGCACTCGAACGGCCGGGCTCCGCTCCACCCGCCAGCCACCGCAACCTCCACCCTCAGCCGTCCCTTCTTCATCTCTGAGTATGTGGACCCGGAGGTCGACGCCACTCTGCAGGACGTTGAAGAAACGACTGCCCTGGAGACTATGATCGTGTTGCATGAGGATGGCGCCGGCACCATAACAAAGCGCATGATCGACGGTTCCCAGTCGTGCATCTCGAGCTTCGCGGTGCACTCCCCTTCACCCAAATCACAGCGCCTGCCAGCCACAATGACATCCTCGCTGGCCAGCCAGTCTCAGACCCCGGTCGCTGAGAGAGTCGCATCGTGGGTTCGCCGGTACTCACCACGGGCCCCGCGTCGCATGAAACCGCAGCAACTCCTTTCGCACTACCTGCGGGACACTCATGATACCGCGGTCATCGCGGAGGAGCCGTACGCGCGCCGGCACAGCCCCTCTCTGCGTACCGACGGCAGCAGCTCCTGCTGTGTGCCGGTGGTGCAGTTGGGCAAGCCCATGCGATCCGCCTCCGCCAGCTCATGGAACGCCTCCGACGTCAACATCCACTTCCCGGATGCCGTACCGCTCGCCTCGTCTCTCTCCAAGTCGCCACCGAAGGAATCTCCGTCCATCGAACGCTTTGTCGTGCAGCCCACCACGCTGTTCGAGGAGGGTGATGCGGAGCAGCTACCCCCACAGCCACTGCCACCGCGGACGCACAACCACCAGACAAAGGCAGGAGCATCGGCGTTGGTCTCCCTAGCAGGGTGCACTGCATCTGGGCAGTTTGCCGGACTGCAGACTGGCGTCACTAGCAGCACAAGAAGAGCAAGCGGCAGGGTCAACTCTCAGCGCTTTGCAGTGAAGGGAGTTCGCGAGTCCTTGTCGCCGAAGGAGCACAGCACGCGCAGCCTAAGCAAGAGCAGCCGCAGCAGTGCCGGCCCTGAGGCACTTATTTCAGGAAAGGAGACCACCTCTTCCGCTTCGGCCGCCGCAGCCTCAGCACCTCTGTGGGACCCCACGCGCCACTCATTGCAAAGCCCAAGCCCAGTCATGCTCTCGACTTCTACCGAAACGTCCGCAGCCGCTGCACTGGTGGTAAGCGACCGCTTCGGCATGCCGGTCATTACGTCCGGCAGCGAGGCGGGAGTGCGTGGCGCATCGAATGACAGGGTGCACTGCTCACGGCCCATAGCCACATCACTCATCACCGCTGTGGCCAGCGCGAGCCTTTCTTCTCTGAGTGCACCAGCGCCAGACAGCGAGGTGCCCCTCACACCGGCTGAGACACCAGTGCAGCCGCAGATCCGCAGTCCCCTGCGCCGCCTACACCTCGAAGCGCACACCGTCCGCTGCGACCACGGCGACCCCAGCAACCAACGCGCTCTTTACAAAGACAGCCTCCACGTCAGTGGGTCTGCCTCGCCGGCGCCGAGCACACCGCGAGACCCTGAGGAAGACAGCGGTGACCGATGCAAGCGGAGCAACACTAGGGCATTCCTGGACGAGGAGAAACGAGAAGCGTCAGCAGTGTCGTCTGCGGGGGCATGTCGCGTGTCGGTGCAACTACCAGTGCTTGAGAACGACGTGGTGTCACCGGATGGGGCCGACAGCTTCCATTCCAGAGATGCTGCGGTGTCGCCGCGTAGCAGCGCCGAGAGGGTCGTGAACTTCCTTTTGCCAGCCCAGGTGGAGGGGTCGCTACTACTGCAGTCGCAGCGCCCCACCCCCCAACGGCTTATCTCACCCTCTCCTCCTCGAGAGGCAGCCGCGGACGAGAATGCGCAGAATCCTGGTGATAGCAATACGGACTTGAAGGCAATCCCTGCGGAATCAATACCGAAGGATGCGGGCATCGACTCTACGTCGCCGCGACGCCACCTTGTGGTGCCGCAGCACCGCCCACCGGTCGCCCCGCCTCGCGTCATCGTCATCCCAAAGAACGACGAGTCTCCTTCTCCCGAGCACAGCAGCCTGTCACGCAGCCTGCACTCTCTTCCCTCAACCCTCTCAGACGAGCATTGCGATGATGCTTCTGATGACGGAGATGACGAAGGCGGGGCACTCTGGTACTCAGAACGGTTTTGAGGGGAGAGGCGGTAGGAAGGGGACGGGGAGTGGGGGGGGGGCTGTGGGCTGCCGTGTGCTGCCCCGACGTTCAGTCAAGATGCAAACAGCGAGGTGGCGATGAGGATGCCGCAAGGGCTGTAAAACGGCGGTTTTCAATTGTTGCCAGCCCCCGTCTTTCCGGCAGTCGCACTGTGCATGCATGCATGCGTGTGTGTGTGTGTGTACTCAGCCTTTCTCCTTGCCTGACTGCTTTAGAGAGTCGAGGACGAAATCGGCAGCTGAGCTTTCTACACAGCCCAGACACACATCCATGCACCAGCACGCTCCCACTGGTCTCACTGCATCTCCAGCGCTGAGGTAGAGATGGTGAAGCCTCACGCCAGAGAGGCGCCGAGAGGTGTGGGGCCGAGCTTTGCACCCAGTCACAAGTGCTGCGCAGGTATGCACCTGTGTCCAGCAGCACACATGTGCGCATGATGGTCACGAAAAAAAGTGAAGACCCGCTGGACATGGTGCGCCACTTCTTCCTCGTGCGAGCTCGTCGGCCGCACGAGAGGGGACGCAGAAGCCTTAGCACCCCAAGACGCTGCTGCTGCACGCACGGCGGCGCGTTTCCCCATGAGCTCCTCCGTGCGCACGACCAGCCCACTCAGCACGAGCCACTCTCAGCTTCCTTTTCAGCCAAGATATATTCCCCCCTCCCCCTGATGCAGCTCGGTTGGTATCACCACCGCCAGCAAAGGCCGTTTCGTCATCCTTTTCTTTGTAGAGTAGCCAACGTGTGGACCGGTGTGATGAATCATAGCCGTCATGTATATATCCCGTGGTGGTACAACCGTGCATCTCCCATCTCTCGCCCCCTCTCTCGCTTGCCCTACAGTGTGTGTCTTTCTGTTTCTTCTCCAGTGTGCTCTACGGCACTGCCCCACCATCACCCTGAACTTCATCGCCGCTGTCACGCCACGCGCCACATCCGCAGAAGCTGATATATGTATATATGTACATGTAAAAGGAGAAGAGGATTGTTGTGCACCAGTCGTTTCTCCCAACAGCGTCTTTCGCCTAGAGACCGCGCAGCCTAGCCGGACACTCTCTTTTCTGTGAGTGGTGCCTCCTCTGCGCGTCCCCCGTCCGCCCGTCCGTCCAAATATATATATATATATATGGGCGGGTGGATAGGGGGTTGTCCATCTCACTTGGGACTTTGTGAGTCGCGCCACACACACACACCAAAACGCATTCTCTCTATCACTCCTACATTACAGTAGTAAAGGGGTGCGATGGGCTCGTGTTGCAGCGCGAGTGACACCGCCGACGACGCAGCGTCGGCCGCACCGCCCACCCCGAGAAAGACGACAGCAAAGCCCGCAATCCCTTCTTACTCTTTCCCCAGAAGGTCGATTGTGGATCTGATCCCGCCAGACCCTCCCTGGGCTGAACAACCCAGCGTCTCTGCAAGCTCTGTTCCACGTATGTATGGCACGGAGGAGGCGCCAACGACTGCCATTCCAGCTGTAGGCCCGCCTGCTGCACAGACAGACCGCAAGATCCTCACCTCGCCTCCATCGCAACCTTTTCCGACGCTGCACGCGGGGGAAGAGAATGACTCCAGTGGCGACTCAGACGCGGACTCCTCCATTCAGCAGGAGCCGTTGTCAACCACGAAGAGCGCCACCGGCACCCCAGCTGAGATCCAAATCATCGCACCCGCGCAGCAGCGATCAGAGGGTGAGACGGCGAAGCAGCAGCTGGTTGCCGCCTCCGCGCCGACATTCTCTTCTGCAGATGTGACCCCTGAGCGTGCCACGGCACCGATGGTGACACAGGGCGAGGGGGGTTGTGCTCGCTGTCCAAGCACGGCGCAGGTGGAGGAGGTTCCACCAACCCCAAAAGATGAGAGCGGCAAGACGCTACCAGCCGATGACGCTCGAGTGCTGCAGCGTGTACCACCACCGCCGCCACCGGCCGCCTCCACTGACTCCGTTACTCGCAAGGAACCGAATCGGGAGAGCGAGCAGCGCGGCGTCGACGAGGCGGATCAAGCCCAACACGGGGCGACGGACAACGCGGAGCAGAAGGTTTCTGTGGCAGCGGCAAAGGAAGACGAGGAGGCGACTGAGGAGAAGGAGCCCAACCTGCTAGCTGGCATGATACGCAGCCAGCAGGAGGACCAGCAGCGCTATCCCACCGCGCTTTCCATTGATGCCGACAAGGATGCACCGGTGGAGATGGGCATGGGCAAGGACGGATCACCGTCGGCCGCGGGAGCCGAGACGCACGCCAAGGAGGGCCCAAAGACCTCCTCGCCACCGCCACCGGAGATGGTCAATGACATGAACCCCAACGCCTACGACGTCGACGAAGCCAACCCAGCGTCGGAGATGCCCATGGCCGCCACCGTTGCCCCAGAGCAAGTGGACAGCCCCACGTCTAGCTCAGGGGAGAAGATTTTTCAGCATTATAAGTCGTCGGCTCTCAATAAAACAGAGGCGCTGCATGGCATCTCACCGGAAGAAGTCGGTGGTTTCATTAACCCGATCACACCCGAGCAGCAGCCCCAGGGAGCACAGGAGATGGATCCCAATGGCATTCAATCATCGCCTCTGGCGTGCCCCATCCAGGAGCTCTCACAGGTGGAACCCATCAGCTGGAGTAAGGCGAGTCTGCTGGAAGGCTCACCGCTGCACTGGGAGACCTCGCATGGGGCCGACGTGTCACCGCGCGTGTACCGCCCACTACGCCTGGGCACGGATGTGCTGCGGCACAAGAGGTACGCGAACGCGTCTAACGCTGCTGACAAGATCGGTACCGCCGCCGCACTCTCTGAGTTCGGCTCAGAAGAGACAGAAGTGGATGACCAGGGCGTGGCGTGCGGCCTCGGGGACGTCGTGGAGAGGCCAATTGCCTTCACCGCCACGAGCGAGGTCGAGCTCGAATGCGAGGCGGTGGAGGCGAGCAACGATGAAGAAGGCACGCTCTCCATGGACAAGGACCGTGTGTATACAATGGACAACACAGATGCGGAGGACAGGTCGCAGCCTAGGAGGACCGTGGAGTCGTCCGCCGCGCTGGGAGCACCGATAGAAGCCGCCGACAAGCACACGGTCAGTTCAGAGCAGCACGCAGCCTTCGCAATGCTGACCGCTGAGAAGTCCGCCTGGACCGGCGCTGAGGCTCCCCGTCGCATGCCTCCACCGCCTCCATACCACCACAGCGACGAGGCTCGGGACACACAGCCGCCCTCACGGTCTGCGCCGCCAAGCATACTATCCCCTCCGCCTGCATGATAAACTTCTGCTTTGCCGAAGCAAGACGAAGAACGGAAAACAGCGACTCGTCTTGTGTGTGTGTGTGTCTGTGTGCGTATATGTGTGTGACCTTCTTGGACTCACGTGGTGATCATGGGGAGCGGAGTGTTCCGGGAACGGGGGGAGGGAGCGGGGCGCGCTCCACACACTTGTCCACGAGCGTTGGCGCTCATTTTCGGATGTTTGCTCGAAGCCTCCGCAGACCGCAGAGCTTCGTGGGATTTTTCCACGCCATGCAGCGCCACTGCTATATGTACACGCATGCACAAACGTGGACGGTGCCAATCAACGCTTTCTCTCTTCTCTGCATGCTCTTCAAGGCAGTCTCGGCTGCCACGTCTTTCATTCCTCTGTTCGATCGTCCTCCAGTCAACCTCTTTTGTTTCTATTTTGCGTTTCGCTCTCTTGGCACGGCTAGCACAGTGCTGCGCTTGCCTAGCGCACCGCCAAGAGACCACACAAAAAAAAATACATGGGGAAGGTGAAGGGGGTCACGCGCTGCGGCGACGGCGTTTTCTCCGCCCCCCCCCCTTCCTTGCTGCTATGCGGACGTGAATGTGTGTGTGTGTGTATCATGATGTCAGCGTACGCCGAACCACGCACTTTCTCGCCGCTGCCGTTGTGCCATCGCCATGGGGTGGCGCCCTGTGGTGGTGGCAATTCTCCGTCAGCCTGTCATATTCTCGATCTGTTTGCGAGCGTATTGCACGCAGGGGGAGGGGGGGGGGGCAAAGATGTCGCTGCGGTTGCAGGTCTGACAACGATGGCACACCGTCCCCCGCCCTTTGTGCGTATCGCCGGTGTCCTTTTAAGCATGTATCTCATTTTCTTGTGGGGGCTTCGCCCTGGCTTAACTCTTTTTTATTTTTCTTCCTTCTCTGCTTGTCCCCGATGGTGGCCGGCCACCTCCCCGTGATAGCATGGACCCGTGCCCACTCTTTCTGGAGATACCAAGAGCCTGCAGCCTGCCCGCGGGCGCCGTTTCGGACTCGTGGTGTCGGCGAAGTCTGGGCTGGCAGTGTGCCGGAGAGACTCACGGTCATGATCATGCTTGTGCAAACGAACTACGCAACGCGCTGAGGATTCAACAATTATGGACACACACGCGCTCCTGTCAAAGGCGTGCGGATTCCGGGGAAAACGAAGTGGCCCTGTGGCCGCAGACGAATGGTAGCGTTCCGCCTATCGCGGCACACGCGGGCAAGCCGCCCTGGAGCAGGCCCCATGATGCAAGAATGCGAGCACTGCGCGCGCGCTGCCAGCGGTGGTTAGCATGGTGGAACGCATCCAGGCAAGACATCCAGAGGTCAGAGGAGCGCGAGTGATGGAGAGCAAAGGCTCGGAGAGGTGCGTATGGGTCGGCCCCACGGTCCATGTGTGCGAGGCCTGCGGCTGGCCAACTTCCTCCTCCCTGGGCCCATGCGACACGCACCTAGGCCAGCGCCGGTCCCGCTGCACGCGTGCGAGGGCGATACGGGGAAGGACAAGCCGAGCCTGCTAGCAGCATGGCCCGACTCGACGGCACAACGGCTCGTCGCGGACGGCGCGGATGTGGCCGCCGTGCGACAGGGGTGGGTGGGCTGTGGCTATGTGCGTACACGCGTGGGCTCGGTCGTGGTGGAGCGGCACGTTGCAGAAAAGAATAATTCGCCGCTTCTGTGCCGATTTGTTTGTGTTTCGCAGTGTTGTCCTGGTTTTCGCGCTGCCTTGCTTCGTGTGAAACACTGATGCGGATGATGATGTCGGCGAGACAGGCAACGGCAAGTGCTTTAGCAGTGCAAACGCCCTCGCTATGTTCGCCTGACACCCCGGATGACCAGTTGTTTTCCAGCTGCCTGCTGACCTACTCCTTCGTTCTCTCCATCTCTGCTCTCTCTCTCTCGCCTCTCGCTTCCCGTGGTCGCTAAAGGAGCCTTGCACGCGTACTGATTGTGCATGTGAGGGGGAGAGGCATCTCTACTGCGTGTATGTATGTGCTTCCCCCAATCGCCGAGAGTCCGTCGCCTCTCGTTCTCCCTAATACTCGCTGCCGCTGACGCTAGTGTGTGGGGCTGTGTCCTTTCTCTCCTGCTCGCGTGTTTTTACGATTTTGTGTTTGGCTTTCATTCGCTTTCCTGTATCTCTCCCTCCTTTTGTTTTATATTCCTTGCCCACACGCCCCCCCCACCACCCATTACCACCACCCTCTCTCAGTCCTCTGCTAACCTCAGTGCTGCACGCATGTTTTCCAAGCGCGGCTGCGCATCACGACGCCGCCGTCTTGTCCGGTGCGCCGCTCACTCGACGAGGGGTGGAAAATGTCGAAAGAACGTCTTCCCTGACTTGTGCACACAGCGCAGCATGTGTGCTCTGCGCCACTCCGTTAACTTGAAGATGCCGCACTGTGTTGGAAGTGGGCAGAACCCTATGCTCAGCTCTGCCCCTCCCCCCCCACCCACCCCCTCACACACCCGTTCCTCTCTGCCCGGCTCGTTGTTGACGAGGGGGGGCACGTTGCACTGCTTTCTAAAGGCCCTGTGCTCTCTCTCACTCACGGCAACGCATATGTTGGCTCACCGGCCTCTTTCGTGTCCCACCCTTCCCATCCCGCCCGCGTTTGCTGCTCTCCTGTAGGCCACACGCACCCTGACGTGAAATGGAAGCAGGCACGCATGTTGGTGGGTGCGTGATGCGCGTGGGCGTGCGTCCGTCACACATGCGACTCCTCCGAGACGTTCGTTCGGTTTCTCTTCATCCTCCGTTACCGTGTCTCCCTACATCCCCTCTTCTCCTGCGCTTATGCACACACTTGCACGCGTGTCTTCTCCTCCTCTTGGAGCATGGGTACGCAACAAGCGACCACCCCACCTCAGCCCACTGATATAGTCATCATGCACTCTACGTCGGCCAAGGAGACCGAGGCAGAGGGCTACATGAGGAGCGGCAAGAAACAGCTGGAGAAGAGGCTGTTTCAATTCAAGGCAAATTACGGCGGCGCCGCCGAAGACTTCGACAAGGCCGCGCGCATCTACACAAACTTGGGCAACTATCCCAAGGCGCGTGAGGCCTGGACGCAAGCCTCTGAGGCTCACAGTAAAGCCCATAACCACTTCAACGCCGCGAACTCGATGGAGAAGCTGGGCGACCTTGCTTCCCAGTATATATGTGAGTCCCAGAGCACCATGTCAAGTGGCAGCACTGCCGGCATGACAACGCAGCTGAGCGAGCATCTCTTTCAGGACGCGATTCACGCCTACGAGGAGGCATCCAAGCTGTATGGCGTGGCCACGAATGGGTCGAAGCAGGCGGCGATGCTTAAGAAGGCCGCAGACCTAATCTCGCGCTCCCTTGCGACGGCGCATTACCGCCGCCCCGGCACCAGCGGCGCCGCCACCGTCGATACGGCGTACCTACAAAAGGAGTACAAACGCATCGTTCCGGAGGTTATAGAGCTGATGGAGCGCAACTGGGAGGCGACGGAGTCGAAGCCGTTCGACTTGCCGGACATCTACCGATCCTACATGCTCTTCTGCCTCCGCTCCGGCGACGTCGAGGGCGCCGTGCAAGTTGAAAAGCGCATGATTGGCGTTATTTCCACCACCCCAGCCGACGGCACGTACGACGACGGCAAGAACCTCTTCCGCGTTCTCAACCAACCCAGCAACGCCGCAAAGGCCGGGCTGGAGATTATCGTGCTCTGCCTCAGCACGTCCGTCGATGACGGGTACACGTGGGCCAGCATCGAGATGGGTCGTCTCGGGGCTGTGTTTGGCTTCTGCAACTCGTCAGAGGAGCGAGCGGCGGCGGCGCTGTTGGCCGCCTACGCCGAGCGCGACGAGGATGCCTTGCAAGAAGCACTGAAGATGAACTCGTGCTTCAACTTCCTCGCAGCAGACGTGTCTCGAATTGCCAAGAAGCTGACACTCGAGGGCAAGGGGCACTCCAGGGCGGCGGGGGCACCAGTGGCAGCTGCCGGCGGTGCGGAACGCTCAGCTGTGCCGCCGTCCTCGTCACAAGCGCCGGTGGACGCATCCGAGACGGACTCCGAGGACCTCCGATAGACAATGAAGGGATCGAAGAGTCGCTGCTGCCGTTTCTTTTTCGTATCCGCGTTTGTGGCCTTTCACGTGCATGGTGCTGAATAAAACTTGTCGCACTACTGCCGTCACGTAGGCAAGCCTTTCGCGTGTTGCTGCGTGATAATCCCTGGCGTTTTTTTTGGGGGGAAGGTGTTCTCTGCCCCTCTCCATCTTTCTGCTGAAGGTGACCTTGAGCTTGCATCTTGAGCACAGACACACGAACACCAGCGTGCGTGCGTGTTTGTGTGTGTGTGAGTGTCAACGCCCTCGACATTTTCTTATGCGTTTCCGTTCTCCCTATATTGGCGATGTGCTTCTTCTTTCGCCTTTTTTGCCGTTTTTTCGCGTTTATCTCCCTCGTCTGTGCACTCTCGTCGCCGTTACGAGAGACGAGCTCAAGAAGAAGCTGGATACACACACACACACATACACACAGGGGCGAAAACAAGCTCTGCTTTCGCGCAATCACGACAAGAGTGAGTGCAGCAGCAACCACCCCAGCACCTCCCCGCTTTCTACGGCTCCGCACGCATCACTCGCCGCTGTACTGATTCGGTGAAGAGTAAAAGAGCTGAAGGTAAAGCAAAAAAAAAAACGGCATCGGACCACACGCACAACACACGCCAACGTACCACCTCGCGCTCTTCTCCCTGTGCGCAGTACGCCCATGCACTGCGTCTCTGCCCACAATGTTCTCCCTTGCACTCTGACTCCCCCTCCCGCTCTGTCGCTGTCTTCCTCCTCGTTCTCTCTCGCGCGGCGCTGTCCCTTTTAGTCTTCGTTTTTTTTTCACGACATCCTCCGCGTCACTCATCATAATTTCTACACGTCTATTTGTGTGGGTGTTCGCTCCATCCCTGTCATCTGTGCTGTTTTATAAAGCGTGTTTGGCGTTTTGTGTGCTCTTCGCCTCGCTCCGTACTCCTCCCTTTCCCTTGCCCCTGCGGCCCTCCGCGCAACGCACAGCGAATACGGAAGGAAAAACACAAAACAAACAAAACGGGAGATTCAAAGTCCACACACACGCACACGCACACGAGGCTATTAAACACATATAACACACCACCACCACCACCGCACACACGCACGCACGCACATACACACCGTCGCCATCTTCCCTGTGGCGTATCTCTGTGTCGGCGTCGGCGTGTGTTGCCCTTGGCCTGTTTTGCCTGCTCGTTTTTTGTTGCTGTTG
>NC_018337.1:216378-295621 GCF_000234665.1 Leishmania mexicana MHOM/GT/2001/U1103
ATATAATCTATATGTACATATAACAAAACACACAAAAGTGGGGGAAAAAAAGAACACAAACGAAACGAAAACAGACAGACGTTGTTCTTCTCTCTCTGTGTTGTGTGTGTGTGTGTGTGTGTATTGTGGCGCATACCACTGCGAGAGAAAAGCGCGCAAGAAAAAAAAAGGAAAAAAAGGCAAACGACAAAACCGATCTCCGTTTATCATCTTGACAAAACGCATACACACGTGCGCTCACGCGAGTATCTAACCCCACATCCTTGCGCACGCTGCACGGCTTCTCGGGGATTTCTCTGCCGTTTTTATTTTATTTTTTGCTTGGTGTTCTCGTCTTCGTTGCCTGCGAGTGTGTGCCTGTGTGGGGTGCGCTCTCCTCTGTGAACATTTCTTCTTTTCATCTTTGGTTCTTGATTTTTTATTTTTTTTTCTGTAGTACGTCGTAGCGTTGGCTAGTGAGTAGACTGCGCCTGTGTCTGCGCCTTCTTCGCTGCTCGCTCACTGAGTGTGTGTGTGTGTGTTATTCCCTCTTTTCCTGCAGAAAGGGCTTCGAGCAAGTGGCACAAGGTCCCTACTCCCTCGCCTCCCAAAATTCCATCCTCTTCCCCTTCCTCCTTCCCTTTCCCCCCTCCCTCCCTCCCATCTGCACAGAAACACACCGTCGTCGTCTTGGTGCCTCACCTCTCTCACTCTCTGTACGCCATAGTTCCCCCCTTTGCCGTTGGTGTTCGTGTCGCCCTTTGTCTGTTTTTTTTCCGCTTTGCCACGTCATTTTTTCTTTTCACATCTGCGCCTCGGAAGAAATTCCGAAGAAAACGACGAAAGGAACGCAAACATTTTTTTCTTTGGTGTGTGTGTGTGTAAATAAATAAACAAAATGGCGGACCCTGCGCACACCCGCGATGGCTTCTGGGAGCAGCAGCAGCAGCAGCAGCAGCAACAGTCGGCTCAAATGGCCCGGGGTGTCTTTGAGGCCATGAACAACAACAACATGCAGTTGCTGCAGATGCGCGTCGACACCTTGGAACGGCAGGTGGCGATGCTATCGGCGCAGGTCATGGCAGCCGCGTTGCCCACATCTTTTCAGGCTTACCCAGGCGTCACGTACGGAATGCCGCCCGTCACCTCCAACGTCACCCAGATGTCGGCCATGCCGACACAGATACCCGCGAATATGTACTTCTACCAGCCGCCTGGCATGCCCGCCACCGCTCCGGCTAACGGTGCCGCTACGGACGACAGCAAGGCGTCGAAGCAGCTGGAAGATGAACTCCAGCGCATGGGTGTGTTGACCTACGGTGGCGCTGCGGCTGGCAGCACCACAAGTCCCGAGGCAGCAGCAGCAGCAGCGACCATGACGTTGATGCAGAACAACTTCGTGGTGTCCCCGACCAGCGGCATCTCCGCCTTCCCGGGTGTGATTGCTGGTATCAATAACTCCAACGGCGCCGGCCCTGGTATACCCTTCATGCCTGGGGCGCACGAGGTCTCGTTGGCGTCCCCGATGATGGCGGGCCCGCCAGCCTCCTCCTCTACCAAGATGAGCAATGCGCTTCTTCAGAAGGCGTTCGGTTTCTCGGACCCGGCCATGAACGGGGCCGGCGGCGATGGCATGAACGCGAACATGAGCAACCTTCAGCGCAGTTGTGCCGTGACGCTGGACCCGCTGCAGAGCACGAACGAGAAGCTTGAGCAGACCTGCCAACAGACCAAAATTCGCGTTCTTTGCCTGAAGGGCTGCAAAGGAATCACCAGCCTGGCCCCCATCTCGCGCCTGCAGAACCTATGGCTCCTGAACCTGCAGGGCTGCTCACCCTGTGTCGACGACAGTGCAGTGCGCATGATCGCTACGCACAACACACGCCTCAGTCGGCTGAACCTCTGCGGGTGTGACCGCGTGACGGACGCGCAGTCACTTGCGCAGCTTTCTCTCATGTTTGACCTCAACCTCTCCGGCACGATGATCGGCACCGCTTCGCTGGAGGCGATCTCGCACGGATGCAGCCAGCTCAGCCGCCTTGCCATCAACAGCTGTCAGCAGCTGACAGATGTATCGAGTTTGAAGAACCTGTCGGAGCTGAAGCTGCTCTACTGCCGCTACTCCGAAAACATAGACCCAGCCACCATCGCCAATGTACTCGCCGGCATTGGTCAGAATCTGCTGACGCTGAATGTGGACGGCATCCGCTTCCGTCAGCTTGACCTCTCTAACTTGCCGCACGTCACCGCTTTGAAGAACTTCAACTGCAAAGACAACACCCAACTTAGGGACCTGGACTGGCTGCTGAGCATTCCTAACGCGACAAAGGCCTTCGAGTCGCTGGAGATGCTGGACGTGGAAGGGTGCGAGTCACTCGCGAGCTTGGGAATGCACATCACTTCGCTGAAGCGGCTCAAGACGCTGCGCCTCACGAACACGGGCATCACCAATGCAGAGCTTTCCCGTATCTCGGCCTGCCCGGCGCTATCTGTTGTTCACCTTGAAGACTGCGCTGGCATCACGAGTGTGGACTCCCTTGCGAATGTGCCCAGTCTCACAAAGGTGGTACTGAGCATGCGGATGCAGTATGAGGACACCAAGGCGAACGGCATCGCTGCCCTGCGCAAGACTGGTACCGAGATCATCTTCGCGGCGGCCAGCAACCACCACGGACAAGGTGGTTCTGCCCACTATATGAGCATGACACCGACGAGTCGCTTCGCCCCGTCGATCCCCACCACCAGCCCGAACATGGCAGCTGAGGCACATGCCTTCCCGTAAGAAGATCGTACGCGTTTCAATGGAAAACGAACGAAAACGAAAAAAATGAAGGCGCTGCAGGACAGCCCACTCCGCCTCTACGCAGGTCAAACCCCTCCGCGCCCCCTCCCTCCCCCCCCGTCCAGTCCTTCCCGTTTCTCCGGCGCGTCTGTGTGTGTGTCTGTGCCCTTTGGGAGTGAGTGGGCTTGAGAACAACGATGTAACTTTTCTTCGCTTCTTTTATTACTTCTCCGTGTCGTATCCGCATGTCCGTGTCTGGGAAGGCTTGAGCCAAGACGAAGATCTTGCTGTCTTTTCTCGTGCTCTTCCCCCTCCCCCTCCTCCGTCTTCCAGTGCCCCCCCCCTTCCTCCCCCTTTTTCGCTCCCTCGCACACGTCGTCTATCCGTTTCTCTCCTTCAGCCCATCCTCGCCCATGTCCCCTTGTCTTTCTCCTCAGCATCGTATTGCTCCTGTGGTGGTGGTGACGGCGGCGGCGGTTGTCGTGGGGGGAAGGGGGAGGGGGGAGGGGGGTTTCCCTTAGTTGTTGTTGGCTTGTTTTTTGTGCACTTTGGGGGGAGGAAGTGGGTGCTCCCCCGTTTCTGTGCGAAATGGAAGCCCTTTTTTTTTGTTGTTGTTGTTTGGCTTCCGCTGTTGTACGAGTTTCGTTTTCTATTTCTTCCGACCCTTTGTCTTTCCCACATCCGCCGCGTCGATGCATGTGTGCGTGTGTATGTGTGTGTGTGTGTGTAGGTGGGTGTGGCTGCGTATGTGCATGTGTGGTTTTGGCGTACTGCTTGGAGCAGGCCAACAGACGAAAGGAAGGAAACATACAACGAAAGAAACCACATGCACGCACACACACAGACATAGACAGACAACGAAGAACAGAATAAGGGTATCACGCACCAAGACACATACAAAGACATACGCAGCACGTGGGTCCGCGTACCTGTCCCTTCCTTCCTTCCTTCCTTCGACTTCTGGTCCTCTCGACCACCCCCCCCCCTTCACGCTCTAGCGAAGAGTTGTTGTACATGGCCCGCCGCTATTTTGCCCTACTCTGTCCGTTCGTTCTTCATGTTTTACCTCTTCCCGTGTCTTTGCTGTTGTTCTCTCCTTTTCGCCCCTCCACCCCTCCCTGATAAGCCCGACTTCACCATTTCCTATGTTGTTATCTCTATCTATCTCTGCCTCTCTGCTTGTCGGTGTCTTGCTGAATGGTTGATCTTTCCTCTTGTGTTCCTTTTCCCGCCGTACTTCTCGGTGTTCTGCCTGTCTTTCCCGTGAGCATGCGAGTACGTCTGTATGTATGTCTCTGCTCTGTGTCTTGCCTCCTCCTCCTCCACTTCTTCTATCCCTTCCTATTTCGTCTGCCCACCTCCCCTCGCCGAACTTGTCCGCTTTCTCAGTGCCTCTCCGTTACCCGCAACTAAAAATAGATGAATGCACTATTCTGTCTGCCGGCCCGATGGTATGACCCCCTCCCGCCCCTTCTCCAGTGCTGTATGGCCATGTCTGCGTGCCTGCGCGAGTCTGCTCCGTGCCACGGCACGTGCGTGTTTCTATCCCTCGCACAGTGTGCTGTGTTTCTGAAGGATAACTCGATCAGCGAAAACACGGGAAACAAAGCGACGCACGAGCCCGAGGCGCAGCAGTGCCAACAGCAGCGCTGCGGGGAAGGGAGAGGGGGAGGCGGCGGAGGGGGTGAGCACGACGACTCGCATGTGTCATAGTCCTGCTTATCATGTGTCTTTCTGTTCGAATTGCCCCGTCCGATTAATGCAAGTCCCTGGAGCGAACAAGCAGGGTGTGTACGCATGTGTGTGTGTGTGTGAAAGCGTAGCCAAGGGGGTGAGGGGAGGGGGGGCTCTGTGGATGTGTGTGTGTCTGTGTGAGAGAGAGTCGCACAAATGGCAGAGGCGCCGGGTAGAAGGGAAGGAATGGTGCATCCGATGGAGAACAGAAGACAGATAGGGAGCACGCAGGCCGATAATACGAGACATGTGAGTAACCTTGGGATGTCTTTCTGCCCGTTACCCGGCCACCGCTGCCCCATTCTTTCTACCGCTACCTTCTCACCTCACCTCACCTCCCCTCCCCCTATCCCTAGGTCTGCGCCCCTGGTGTAGAGCCAACAAGCTCTCCCTCCAGCACCTCCCCGTCATTCCCTCACCGTCAGGCAGAAGCACGGTCGTGTAATGCAGCTCTGTCCTCTGGCACGAACTGTCCTCTCTCACCTGTACGGTGGGGCTGCGCTTCTTCTTTTTTTTGGAGAGGAAGGGGGAGAGCTTGCTTCTAATGCTTGGTGTAATCCCCGATGACGGGGGACAAGCCTCCGCGTGTGGTATCACAGGGTCCAGTGCTCCCACTCCCTGTTTGTGGGGAGCCGAGCAGCCTCTATCCCTCCCAATGCCGAGCCACTTCTGGTGGTCACGGGGTCAGGCACCTATGGCGTGGGGTGTGTCAGAGTGATGTATCGCTGCTGACGTCGGCGGTCAGGTCCTGGATGGCGTCACGTGGGGGCGAGCTGTAACAGTGAACACGTTGGTGCCATCCATATAATAGGCGGAGAGTGTCCGCGTGACTTGAGCGTACCTCACCCGGCCCTAGCTGCCTACTGTCGGAGAGCCTGAGCCACCGCCAGGGGGGGGTGCACCATGTGGCTGCAGGCACAATGGGGGCGACTGTGAAGCAATCTGCGAGGCAGAGTTTGAGGCAGAGGTGGTGCTCAGATGGCTCAGGCGACATTTCTATAAGACGTGCCTGCGGCTGCTTCGCACCACGCAACAGAGTCTGTGTCGGGCCAGGTCGGATGGAGGTGGACTCCTCTCCTACAGCGGAGAACGGACACGCTGAAAAAAAAAAAACATCTGTGGTGAAACGGCTTAGTGTGTTTCGGTGCCTCTGTGGGTGCGTGTGTGTTCAAGAGAGCGTCTGCGTGTGCACCCTTGCGCGCTTCGTTGTTCTTCATGACTGTCTTCTACATGTGTGTTTTTGTTTTGTGTGTGTGTGTGTGTGTGTGTTATCAAACGGCAAATGGAAGCGCACAGAAAGCAATCGCCGAAGTGCGTGTGTCGACACAGTGTGAACCACCATGTGGCATACAATACGGTCATTCCACGCCATCCCCCCCCCCTGCTCTGTGCTCACCACAGTCAACCGCCCTCCTCTCTGTCTGCCGGTCTGTCCGCATCCTGTTTTGTCTGTACCGTTTCCGGGACTGGGGAAGAGCGCGTCGGCCATGAAAACAAAGCAACTCAAGGGTGGCAGCAAGTTTCCTTCGCGAGCGCCGGGGCACCGATCAGACGCACACAGGCACACGCGCACGGAACTACGGGCGGTGCAGCCACATGGCGGCACGCCGCCGAATGCTCTCGAGGTAACTCCTCACGTGGGTTCGGGGCGGGTGTGCGGATGATGAGAGCAGTGAGGGGGAGGGTGCAGATTCCGCGCGCCCTTGCCCCTCTCCCCGGCCTGGCTCATTCTCCACTGGAATCGCCGCACACCACCAAACGCCAACAACTCCAGAGGGCAAACCGCCACCACACTGACAGAGACACACGCGCGCAGACGCGCACGTGCCCGAAATCAACACGCATAAGCGCAGTCTTTTTTTTCCCCCGTTCCCCGTACACAAGTCAAGCACCAAAAAAGGAAAAAAAAGAGCCAGCATGAACATGTGGGAACGACAGCACAGCACAGACACATGATACGTGCCAGCACTCTATCATGCATCACCCCTCGCACACACACAGACATATATATATACTCACTCGCGGGGAGGAATGGGCCTCATTTCTTTTCCCCCCGTTGCTTTACGATTTTTTTTTCTTTGTTGTTGACTTTCCGCCTTTTCCGAAACAAGTGAAGATGGAGAAGGCGAGATGGAATTGTCGCACACAAATTTGTGTCTGTGTCTCAGATAGCGCTGTTGCGGCGTTCTTGCCTTTTCTCCTTTGCGGACAAGTTGCACTGCAGCGTCCCCATCCTTCCCTGAGCACCCCCGTGCCCCCCCCCCTCCCTCCCTCCCCCTCTTCTGAGGAGGAAGAGGAGGAAAAAGAATGTGTGATGCTTTCGTTTTTATTTATTTCTCGTCTTGCTCCTCCTTTTGTAGCGTGAACCGTGACCCGCTGGTCTCTGCCGATGGGCGGCGTTGAAAAGGCACGTACGTGGGCGCAGAGAGAGAGAACGGGCGAACGCGAAGCGCAGAGGAGAAGGTGAGGACGACATGACCTAGAACCCAGCAAGTGTGCAGCGTCACCACACAGTGTGTTGCTGCTACCTCTATGCTTGTTGATTGCACAAGAAGAAAAAAGTCGCCTACGCTCGTCGTGGGTTTGCGTGAGGCTTTCGGCGCCGTCGTCTCTCTCTATCGATCGACTTTTACTTTTTTTCTCTCTCTCGTTTCGGAGATTGCGGGAGACAGTGGAGCGGCGGCGGCATCGGCGGACATGATGTTGTACCGCAGCCACCGGTGGCTGTCTTTCCCTTCTCTGTTCCTTTGTTTCTTTGGTTTGATTCACTACTACCACCAGCACCCCTCCCCCCTTGTTCCCCAACGATCCCCACATAACGGGGCTCTGTGCGTGGGGGGCAGGTGTTGTCTGTATGCCTCCCTCCTCTTCCTTTTCTGCTTAGGAGCGTGTATACCTCTGAGTATGTGCGTGCGTGTGATTTCATGGGCACGCGCCAATCTCTTGCTCTCGGTGCCACCTACTATTTTCTCTCGACTACCCCCCCCCTCCCTCCCCGCCCCGTACCTCTCTGACTTTTGTTTTTCGTTGTTGTCTCTTTTGGATGTCTTTCCCACTCCTTTTTGTTTATTCTCGCATCTTTAGTGTCGTTGTTTGCACAGCTGTTCTGTGCATCCGTCGGCCTGTCTGTCGTCTTCACTGTTTTTTTTCCTTTGTGTTGTTGTTTTTGTTGTTTTCGCCCCTTCGCTTCCGTTGTTCTCCTTCCCCCCCCCTCCCTTTTTTCTCTGTCGGTTACCCTGGACGGCGTCATGCGCGACCGCGTCGAATGTGCCGTAGTTCGCCGTGGCTTGCACACACGTCGCTTGACAAAACGAAAAGGGAGGCAAACAAAAGACATGCAAACGCACACACACACACACACACACACACACATGTATATGTATGTGTGTATATATGTATGTATACGTGTGTATGTGTATAAAACAAAGGAAAACACACACACACACAAAACCACCAAAAGCAATACGGGGCGAGAAAAAAAAGGCGATGAAAGGAAAAGGGACGAAAAACCCCCTGTACGAGGCGAAGGTCTGTGTGCTTCTGCTGTCTACTGCCATTCCCATCTCCGTCTCTCCTCTCTGAGCACGCGGGAGTGGGCATCGTCATGTTGTCGCCTCGCTTTCATTTCTCTTTTTTGTCAGAAAAGCGGAGGAAGGAATGTGTGAGAATGATGTCGCGCATTCATCGCGCATCATCGATGCGTGCAACATTCGGACATGCACAAGGCGCAAGTACATCGTTTCACAGGCGCGCACATCCCGGCATGTCGTTTTCTGTATTAAACTCTCATGAGCAAACGCGAAAATGAGTAAAAGGGAAAACGAAAGGGGAGATCCGTTTACTCAAAGTAGCGGCGCGCCGTGGCCTACGAAGCTGCTACGTCGCATGGAATGGACCACCGCTGTCGCTGGAGAGCTCGTGGGCGAGAGAAGAAACAAACGTGGCTTAGGATAGTCTGGGTGGCTTCGCGAGGAGCCGGTGAGCGTACATCTCACCTGCCCTTTCTCTTTTGCCAAAGTTTTTGTTGTGTCCTTTTGTTCCTGGTCCGTGGTCTCTTCTCCAGCATACACACGCGCCTTCCCTTCTCATAAATATATGTATATGGTGCCTTTTGCCTTCTCTTCCGCACTCCCACTCCTAGCCCCTCACCGCCTGTTGCCATGGCACTTTGGTGCAATGCCATCACATGCTGGCCAGCTGTATCACACCACATAACGACTAAGAACTGGCGTGGGTATTTCTGCATGTGGTTTCGCATATTATGGTGAAGGCGTGCCTTGGACAGTGAACGCCGACGGCCAACTCTCTCTCTCGCACGCGCGCTCTCCTTCTCCCCCGCACCTCCCTTTTTTCTTCCACCCCAAGCCAGCAGGCGAGTGCACCAGTTCCTGCAGAAATTCTTCTTTTGCACGTTCATTTACCATTATTATTGTTGATCTTTGTACACGTTTCTCGATACACAGCAGTGCGCCGATATCGAGGGCACAATCGAGTTTGTTCATCTTGCCCAGTTCGAAGCGAGTTCTTCATTCTACCGGCACGTGTCTTTTCTACTTGTCATCATCGCGAAAGGGCCCCCCGTTTACCTTTTTTTTGCGGCTCCTCCTCTCTCGTTGACTCCACTGTGTGTGTGTGTGTGTGTCTTTCAGAGTGAATCTCCTCCACAAGACCCCCCACCCACCCACACACATCTACACAAACCACGCCTTTTCTGTCTCCACCTGGCGAGACAGGAAGCTGGAAAGACATTCGACTCCCCACTCTCGTGAGTGGCCACAAGCACAGGCATGTATGCGCAGCTCTGTGCTCTTGTATGAAAAGAAACCCTCGACTGCCGGTGTGGCCTCGGTGTGGGCGGCCCGGCGGGGGGGACCCACCGTCCCCCAGAGGTTGGATCGATGGTAACGAATGCGCCGACTCACTCAGTGACCTCCGTGTAACACTCTCTCTCTCGCCTCTTTCGCATTGCCTTCCCTTTCTCCACAACTTTCCCTCTCGCGCGCGCTGGCGAAGGAAACGGATGTACTCACCAGCGCTTAGAGGTTTGTTCTCCCGCTGCTGTTGTTGTCCTGTCCTCCTCACCTCTTCGTCCTTCTGAGCCGCTCATCAAGTCGGGGTGTGTTACAGCTTACGGGGAGGAGGAAGTGGAGGTGGTGGTGCGCGCAAGGTCGGCGCTGTTCTCTCCCTCTCTGAATCCGGTATCCTCGTCGGGCCCGTCTGTTATAGGGCGCACATGTGAACACCCATCCTGCATCTGTCATACTACTGTAAAGGGGTGCGGTGCAGCTCAGCTTCTTGCCTCCGCATCCCCCCTCCCCTCTCTAACACTCAAGCATCATCATCTCCCCCTCCCCCAATCAATATCCGCTCTCACTTGCCTCGCTGTCTCGTCGAACTGGAACCCTGAGAAGCGACTTGGTAACGGCACACCTCTATTATCTTTCCAAGTCCACGTGCGCGTCAGTGCACGTATCACACATGCGGTCCTCAGCCGCAGCCCGCACCGCTGGCAAAGGTGTCTGTTCTCAGCATGGCTCGGTAGCGGCAAGGAGGAAAGTGCCAAAGGACGTGTTCGCCGGTGGCGTAGCTGGGCAGTCGACACCGACGCGGAGCAGGCAAGCGGAGGCTGTCGTGCGACACGTTGCTCAACTACCGGCTTTTGTGGCCTGGGCCCCCGGCAACGCTGCAACGACACCCAGTCTCGTGGGGAAGTATTTGGAGTTTCAAGTAGCGGAGGTGGCCGCGCAGCTCAACCCGATTCAGCAGTCGGGCAACTATGAGCGGCTTACACTGCTGCTCACTGAACTCCTCCAGAGGGACCTGGTGGCTGGTGTCACGCCGTGCGCTGTGCAGTGTGGCGTTCTTCATCTAATCCACGCCTGCGTCGCCGCAATCGCCAAGGGAGAAGTCGGCGTTTACGATAATCAGCGGAGCAGCGGACGTGAAACCAGTTTGGCGGCGGCGGCAGCAGCAGCAGCAAGCGTACAGTGCGCACGCAGCCCCAGGACAGCGTTTGGCAGCACTTCGAAGTCGACCCGACAAGGCGGTGGTGGTGCGGTACCGATCGAAAACCTTCTCCCTCCCCTCATAGAACAGCCAGAAAAGTCGCTGAGAGATGGACGCCATGATACCGGGGCTGCCGTCACGGAGGACGAGCGCGCTGCCATCGCAATGGAGGCGTGGGAACATTACATGGCCACGGCCCGCAAAGCCACATCAGCAGAGGATGCGTTGATGATCCCGGGCCCCACAGCCGCTGCAACCATGATTTCTAGTGCCTCTTGCGCGAACGCCGCGCACTCTTGCACTTCCGCAGTCGCCGCTGAAGCGCCGCTGGCGTTCATTCGTTCATTTCCAGACGCGCTTTGTGCGCTCATTGAGCGCTGCACCGCTACACCGCTTGTGTGTCTCACGCTGAGTGACCAGCAGTGTCAGACAACCGCCGTGAGGGACCTGCTGCGCGCGCTGCTGACGATCATGCAGGGTATCGATGGCAACGCGGTTGCCGCCGTCGACTGCGATATCGCCCTCGCCTCCCACAGCTCCTCATCCGGTCACCGCACACCAGTCACCGCGACGGCGGCACTTGACCTTCAGGCGGTGCGTCTGGCCGCTTTGAAGGGCGTCTCACGGGTGCTGACCACTTACCTGGACGGCGCTGACGGCAGCGCGCAAGCACCAAAGAAAGCGTCGGCAACGTTGACGGCGGGACTTGACCGCCTGGATATCCTATCTGTCTTTGAGGATGTGGTGCACCAGTGGGCAAGCGTGCTCACAGTGCTCGCAACGGAGAAGGGGCTCAGCAGTGCCTCGGCAGGGGTGGGAAAGGGTGTGGATGTCAAGGCAGAGGACGATCTCTTTGGTGCAGCAGGGTCTCCCCAAGGACGTCGCAGCAGCACAGATGGAAATGGCGCTGCTGCACAGCTGCATTGGGTGCTACGCATCACGTGCCAAATCATTGCCGCGGAGCAGCGGGAGACAAGCTGCGGTGGCGCAGAGGTCACGCCTCGCGTGGGACTGCTCCCCCCGCTACTCGTCCCTGTGGCACTTCGTACGCTGTCGCTCACCTCCACAGCCATTCCTCTTGTCTGCCGCGCTGCGTCATATGCGCAGCTGTGTGTGGATGTGCTGTGGGGCGCATCACTTCTGGCACCAAGCGAATCCTCACGCCAGCTCATGTACGGCTCGATGGGTGTTGCTGGCCTCGCCGGGGCTTCGAACGACAGCTGCGAAGGTGAGGCTGGCGTCAGCAGGGGAGCAGAGGCGAGCCCCCCAGCCATGGACCTCTTCCTTGGCCTTCTCCATCAGTTCAACGAGGGCCACAGTGCTGCGCACTGCGAGCTGCGCGACGATCTCGTGTGTCTCTTCGCGTTCCTCCTCCGCTGCGACATCCAGTACGTGGAAGACGAGCTCGCCGCACATCGCGTCGCGCAGAATGGGACCCCGCTAACGTCGTCGGAGTCACTTAGCTGTCTCTCCGCTGCCCCGCCTTCGGTCGAAGTTCACGTCACGCCGCTCAATCTCAGCGTCGCCACTGTGGAGGCGATCAACGCTGTGGCGGCGCTGCTGTTCGAGACAACGTGCGGGGCCGAACTCACAACGACCGCGCACTCGGCCACAGCCACAGCCCCAGCGGCGTTTCAGTCCACCGACGTCGATAGAGGCGAATCGACTCCAGTGGCGCTGCTCTCCCTCGACGCCGCGCGTCGGCACGCGCTGCGCTTCCAATCCATCGCCAGCTCTGTGGCACGTCGTCGTAAGTTGCTCGACTTTAAGATCTACGGCTGGCAGTTGCTGGATGCTCACTACTGCTGGCAGCTTGCGCACCTCACCTATCGCGAGTACGTTCACTACCACATCACCACCGGCCCCATCAAGCAGGTCACAGGGACCGACGCCGGTGATGGAGCCGTCACGGCAGCCCTCTGGGGAATTCAACTCTCGCGCCTGGGCTTCCTGGATGTTTTGCTTATGTATGTCGACACCCGCACCGACGAGGCGGCCGTGGTGGCGTGGACACAAGAGGAGCTTCTGAAGCTGGAGGTGGAGGCCTGGCAACTTCTCACATCTATGATCCTCTTCACGCAGCACCTAGGCGCGAAATCGGATGGGCTGCAGGTGCGCTGCCACAGCCTCTACAGCGAGAAGCCGTCCGCGCCACAGGATCAGCAGCAAGGAGAGGATAGTCCACTGCTGAGCGTGCCGGTGGAAGCTGTCGACAAGCACCACTTCGGCGAAGAAGCCGAGGACAGGGGCAGTGACATGGACAGCACAGACGACAAGCCAGGCATGCTGTACGGGGCCGACATGCACTTCATCGCTGCCGGTGGTGTCGAGGTGGCGCTCCACTACTTGCGCACCGCGCCACTCGAGGCGGAGGCTGTGAAGCGGTGTGCCCTCGTCACCGTTGCTGCCATCGCGCGGGCGAGCAGAAGCGGCGAGGTGCACGGGCGCTCAGGCCGCTACACGGATGAAGAGGTAGCTCTCGTGCAGACAGCCCTGACGCAGCACGCCCCGTCGCTCGTCCCGTTCCTCGTGCAGCTCATCCGGGAGATTGACGTTTACGTCGACGCATCCGGTGTCCCAGCAACCGTGCCGCCCCTCATCTCCTCCATCACCGCGTCGGTGGCTGCGACGTCTCTGCAGCGCGTGTGGGGACACCGTTCCGTGCGAGAGGACAGCGGCATCGAGTTGACGGCGGCGACGCCGACCTACGGTGAGGTACGCTGGAATTGGCTGCCGCAAACAGCCGCCCACGCGGCTTTTGTCGCTTGGGGCCTGCTGCGTTGCATCGGGGATGTCGTGCTGGCAGAGGTGGGTACGGTGCGAGAACTGGCTCTACCAATGATGACCACGAATGATATCGAAGAGGACGACCACGACGACGAGGCCGAAGACACAAAAATGCACAAGTCGCACTCCAACGTGAGCATAGCCACAGCCGCGAACACTGTCGACGCAAGCAAGCGTAAACGTGTCGGGCGCGACAGAACCCCGCTTCGGAGCTTTGAGTCAGCGGACTGGCAGCCGCACGAGGAGGTGGATTTATGCATTTCGAGCATGTCGTCCTCTGGATCCTCAATGGGTCCGCTGGAGGTGGATGGTAACGACGACGCCGTGGGCGCCCACCGTCGCCCGGCTGCATCGTCGAGGGCGGCAGGTGATAGCGAGTCGGCAGCGTGCTCGATCAACTGCGTCTCAGCCCCATCGCATACACGCGTGCTCCTGGGAAGCGTGCACTCACCAGTTTTGCGCATCCCCAATCTTTTTGCGGAACATGGCGGAGTGGATCTGCTCACGTCGTGGATGCGACATGTCATGCGCCAATGTCTGTCTGCGCGTCCGGAGCAGCAGCACCGCCGCAGCGAAGGAGCCGCGCCACAGCTCACGATGGAGGAGGTGGCGAACCTGGAGCGTTATGGCGACGTATTTCTGCTCTTACTTGACGTTCTTCGCGCCATTGTGATGGGCTGCAAAGCAAGCGAGATGCAGTTCGTCGAATCCGGCGGGGTGCAGGGAATGCTAGACCTCATGGAGGCCTACGCGCTGGCGCATGGTCTCATTGGCCAAGCCGCCCGGCATGTGCGCCTGACGGCGGTGGAGAGCTGCGGCGGCGCTGCTGCCGGCACGGCAGACCATAAGGAGCAGGAGGGTGTGCTGATGTACGCCACAACGCTGCTGTCGGATCTTCTGGAAAGCTGCCCTCGTGCCATCGATCCTTTCGCCACGTGGCGCAGCTGCCGCATTGCCTTGTCCCCGCTCACGCCGGACGTGCGCGAGTGCCGGCTGTCCAGCGACGACGGAATCGAGGCGGTGCAGCTGCTGCTGTGTCTCTGGGCATCAGAGATGCCCGCCGGAAAGAGCGGCGGCGCGGCCCAAGCGCCGCCTTCTGGTTTGATGCTGCTTCATCTGCACCTGCGACCCGCTCTACGCACAGCGTTGAGGGAGGAGTACGTGTGCCGCCTCTTGCACCGACGCGCCATGCTGGGGGCACTGGAGGCGGACGCCATTCGCAGCTATTACCGCTACCTTCACTCGGAAGCCGTGCCAGTCACAACGTCGCAAACGCCGGAGGCGGGAGTACCGGACTCCGTCGTGCTCGCATATATGGAAAAGTTCATGTCCCGTAGAAGCAGGCGCCCCTCCGTGGAGCCGGAGCAGCAGATCTCCCTTCTCATCGACGGCGCTCTGGGGCTGTGCATGAAGGTGTACGGGTGCCTGTCTACCGTTGGGTTCGACTTGCTTCGCACCGCAGAGGCAGGGGTACTTGCAATGCCGTCGATTGGGGCGCGCCTCTCCTCGCTGGAGCGATCGCTGCTGCTTCAGATTGCCGCGCTGCCGGCGTTGTGCGTGGACGAAATCAGCTTGGCCATGGCCGAGGTCGCTCTCGAGTACGACTCGCTTCATGCCAGAGCGGACTCTGAGAGCAGTGACACCTGTTTCCACGCTAGTGACGACGTGGCGATGTGGCTGCCCACGTCGCCGGACCGGCGAGTGCTGTGCGCTGCGGCGCAAGAGGCCGCTGTTCGTGCCGGAGAGCTTGATCAGCTTATTGAGGTCGGGGAGCAGGTGCAACAGGCGCGAGAGTCGCAGCTGTACAGTCGCTTCCTTGTCACACAGCTACGACAGCCGGTGGGGCGGCTGGCGGACGGTCGGCCAGGCGCCGTCAAAGGTTGGTGGAAAACGCAGCGGCACCTCCCCGCAACCCGCGAAAGCGTTGTGGCTGGCAACCGAAAGGCGCTCGCGCTCTCTGCAGCGGAGCTAGCCGCGCGCCTCTCGACTCGCCTGGCAGCCGGGCAGCTGCAGCTACAGCAGTTCAACGGCACACAAACCGGTGCCTCGGTGGGCGAGGAGCAGAGCTGGGCAAGTCCGCCCAGCACTGCCCCATCTGTGCTGGGCAGTAGCCGCACTCCGTACGCCTCACTCATGGACTCTGTCAACGCCGCCACCCACGAACGGCTCTCAGCCACTTTGTTCAGCATCGTGGGGCCGCCGCAGCGTCCCTCTGTGCCCTTGACGCAGCGGCACCAACAGCGGCAAGCAATGATCGCGCGAAGCCTGCGTAAGCTGCCGCTGGATCAGCCCAGCCCGAAGAGTCCTCACAAGCCGTAATGCACGCGTCTTGCTTTACACACAGAGGTGTGACGTGGCCGGAGCCCCGCCCCCGCGTCGGCTCACTGGTGCGGCCCATGAAGGGACAGTGGGTGTATGTCGAGTAGGTGAGAGGGCTCGCCGCGCGGTGTATGGGATACTCGTGGAAGGGGTGCTACGTTGCCGCCTCCGCTGTAGCCAAGAGACTGGTGGAAGAGCGCCGTGTGGCAGTGGTGGGCTCTTCTTGGCCCCGCGCGCTACCCTTGTCTCTCCCGCGTGTGTCCCTCGCATCGCACCTTCACCCTGACGACGCTGCAGTCCGCAGATGTTTTTTTTTTGCTTTTCATCCTTTGTGTTTGCCTGAACTGCAACGCCCGTTTAGATGTAACTACCCTTCTCTGATTCCCTGCCCGTTGACGTCCTCGCACCACGGTTGTTCCCCTTCCATCCATGTAAATACAAGTGAGAGGGGGGCGGGCGGGAGGGCTTCGCCTGGCCGTCTTTTCGTCTCCTGGAACACACACACACACGCCTCTTTCCCTCCCGTCCCCCACCCTCCACACACACCTACACACACACACATACGCACACACTCTGGTTGCGGTTCTTGTATTCGTCGTTATGTGACGGCGGTGCCGATGCTGTGAAATGCCGTTCTTGTTGTGTGTGATGGGTTCAAGCGTATGGAAACGTGGTGCCTGTGCCCGGCAAACGTGCGTCCGTGTGTGTCGGTCCGGGTGAGAGTTTCGGGGGAGGAGGAGGAGGGCGGGGCCCGTCGCTCGACAGGTGAGTAAGATGTTGAAAGCACAACCGTGCACACGCGCACGCAACAACAACGAAAATTAACCAACGATGAAGGCAAAGAGCAAGAAGGGCAGGTCTTCGACATCCTGCATTGCCCACGTGCGCTTGTCTGCTGCGCATCTGATGTATTGTTTTATTTGAGGAGGGGGGACACAATAAAGGGACGGGGAGTAACTTCTTCCCCTCTCCCTTCCCTCCCCCCACACACACGCACTTCTCAGCTACCTTCGGTAGCACACATAAACGCCTGCGGCGGCCACGCTTCAATGTACTGCCCCGTCCCCCGCAGGGGCCAGGCGGTGCATGACGCGGTCATGCGAGCTTCCTTGGGATTCTCATCTCCCACGTCCATCTCTCTCTCTCTTGTGAGTACTCGTACCCTCTTCCGTAAACGTATTCCGTGCGCACCTGCATGCGGGGGTGTCTCTGGGAAGACCTCGCCAACGCGCTTCTGTGAGGCCACCGTTGAGGGCACCCCTGCAAAAGGAAAAAACGACCATAAAGGAAGCGACGGAAGGGGACGCGCTCGCGTCTCTCTAGGTGTCCCTAAATATCCTTGTGTGTGTGTGTGTTTCACCCCAGAGGGCATCGTTGTCGCCGAGTGAAGAACAGCTGTTGCCGCGCCGACGTCTCTAGCACCACCGAGGGGCAAGAAAGTAGTGTACACCCACAAGCCTCACCGCACTCACACCTCTACTTTAACTGGGACCACACAGTGTAAGAACGACGAGCTCACGCGCTGTTCCCGTGTGCGTGTGTTGGTGTGTGTGTGTGTGTGTGTGTGTGTGTGTGTGTGTGTGTGTGTGTGTGTAGCTCTTCCTCCCCTGGTATTCACGGCAGCCCATCCTCCACTGGAGTGACTGCAGAAGGGCAGTAGCGTCGCGCACCAGCAAAGGAAAAAGGCAAGCATTTTCTAACAAAGGCGCAGTTTGAAGAACGTCATGAAGTGGTGCAGCGTGCGCCGCAGCGGTCTCTCTCTCACGCGGCCTTCCGATTTTCTGTGTTTTCGGGCTGCCCACCATGGAGGCGCACGCACGGCAACGCGACATCAACATTTCTGTGGACAGCGCCTCGACTCCTACACGGGCGCTGACAAACGATGCTGCTTTAAGCACCTGCTTGCGGAGCCTCGCAGGTACTGCAGCGCCTCTTCCTCTTCCACAACTGACGCTGCCACCGCAGTGGTGCACGGGGAGGACCTATACGTGTCTCACTACACCGTGCCAGAAGACGCACGTCGCCTTGTCGGCACACCGCAGTTGCTGCCACGGAACCTCGCAGAGGAGGTTGCCTTCAAGAAAAACCTAATCAAAAGCTTCCCGCAGGCATGCATCCGCAACGTGAGTGTAGTCGCGCACGTGGACCACGGCAAGACGACGCTCTCCGACGCCATGCTTCGTTTCTCGAATCTGCTGCCGGCGGACGGGGCCACTGGGACCTTTACAGATCGCCTCAAGGTGGAGAAAGAGCGTGGCATCACCATCAAAGCACAGACATGCAGCATGCTCCTCACGGTGCGTGAGACAGGCACGCAGTATCTTGTGAACCTGATCGACACTCCAGGGCACGTGGACTTTCAGTACGAGGTATCGCGTAGCCTCTGCGCCTCCGAGGGTGCAGCGCTGCTGGTGGACGTTCGACAAGGCGTGGAGGCACAAACCATGGCACAGTTTTATGCGGCACTTGAACAGAATCTCACCATCTTGCCGGTGCTGACGAAGATGGACAGTGTAATGAGCGACGCTGAGGTGGAAAAGACGTTGCTGCAGCTGGAGGACAGCACCGGGCTGCTCAGCCGCGAAGTTATTCTGACGAGCGCGAAGAGTAAGCAGGGTATCGAGCAGCTCTTTCAGCACATCATTGACAAAGTACCGCCCCCACGTGGTCGTGAAGGCTTCTCTGACATGAAGCAGCTTCCAGCCATGCACCCCGGCAGTGCTGATCGGAAGAAGGTGGAGAAAGAGCTGGTGCCACTGCGCGCGTTGCTCTTCGACTGCTGGACTTCCGAAAGCAGTGGCATGGCGGATGGTACTGCACCAGCGCCGGTGAGCACGGCTTCCTCGGTCTCGTCGGGAGCGGCCGCTGCCTCCGGCGGCCAATCTGTGGCGAAGGACGGCATCTACGGCCTCATTCGAGTCATGGATGGCACCGTCACCCCAGGCACTACCGTCACCTTCTTCCACTCCGGAAAGAAGCACGAGGTGCGCGAGGTGGGCATTATCCATCCCACTCTGCACCCAACTGCGGCCCTCACGGCTGGTATGGTCGGCTTCGTGTTCTTCTCTGGCCTGCTCAAGAATGACGTTTTCATCGGCGACACCCTCTGTACACTGCCGACGCGAACGCACACAATGAGGGTGATGGCAACAGGGGCCCCCGCGACCGCGTCGCGCACGGAACCCGCCACGGCGGCAGAGACAGCGAGCGGCAGTAGTGGCTCATCCGTAGTGGAGCCGATCCCAGGCTTCAAGACGGTGCACCCCGTCGTCTTCGCTGGCTTCTACCCCGACGAAGGCGTCTACATCACGCAACTGCGCGAGGCAGTGGATCTCCTGTGCGTCAATGACCCCTCTGTCACGGTGGAGCAGCTGCAGTGCCCAGCGCTCGGGCCCGGGCTGCAGCTGGGCTTTCTCGGCTTCCTTCACATGCAGGTCTTCAAGGAGCGGCTGCTCATGGAGTTTGGACAGACGGTGCTCGTCACGCCGCCGCAGGTGCAGTACATGTACGTGGAGCAGCACGGCGACCCTGACGACCCGGCGCAGCGGAAGCCTGTCTCCGTCAGCAACTGGCGGTGGCCGCACGAAGGCGTCGGGGCGTACCTCGAGCCATTTGTCACAGCCACGGTCCTGACGCCAAGCGAGTACCTCAACGAGATCAACAGCGCTGCGCTCAACGCCTTTCGAGGCGATATGCAGGAGATGCGCGTTATAGACGGCGCCCGCACCTTGGTGCGGTATCGTATGCCATTGGCAGACCTCGGCCGCGGCTTCTTCTCGACGGTAAAGAGCAGCTCGCACGGGTACGCCACGCTGGAGTACGACGATCCCACCTACGTGACCGCCAACCTGGTGAAGATGGACATTGTCATCAACAGGGCGCACATCTCCGCGCTGTCAACGATTTGCCTGCGCCACGAAGCCAACACGCACGCCCGGCGCATCATCGGCTCCCTCAAGGAGAATCTGCTCCGCTCCTCCGTCGATCTGCCACTGCAGGCACTGGTAGGGAGCAAGGTCATTGCCCGAGAGACTGTCAAGGCGTACCGCAAGGACGTCACCGCCAAGATACACGCCGGTGATATTTCACGCAAGCAGAAGAAGTGGAATGACCAGAAGAAGGGCAAGGAACGCATGGCTCGCCGGAGTGTCGGGACTGTAACACTGGACCAAAGCGTGCTCGCGGCTGCATTGGGGGCAACCACTGCACGGTAGGGGTTGGATAAAGTCATGAAAGAAGAAACTGCGTGGCGCCATCGTGTGTGCCTGCGATGTCCCGTGCAGCACCGTGAGGCGAGCACCTCTCGGTATGCCTACTCCTTCCGTCCGTTTTTTTCTGTTCCTACTCTTGTCCCTCCTCACGAAAACGCCAACAAACGAATACGTCGAAACCGTCGTTGGTGCCCGAGCTGTGCTCTGACCTGATAAAAAATAGGGCGGCCACGCCCCAAGGTGGACCGCACAGAAAATGAAACACATGCAAACATACTCTGCATGGTTGCACTTCGCTCTCTCTCCCTTTCTCCCTTTTTCCCTTTTTCCCTTTACCCATTCTCTACGCACACGACAACGCCGTCCAACTGACCGTGTGCGGCATACGACACACACACACGCACACGTGTAGATGTCGCTCCTGTCCTTTCCACCGCATTCCGAAGCATCTCTTCCTTTTCACACGGAACAGCCGCCAGCTCTCACGGCACACGTCTCTCAGTGAGAGAAACAAACAAGCAAACAGACAGACAGGCAGACAACAAAAAAATAAAACGAGAACCCCCTCACCACCACCCCCCGACACACACACACACAGCACACAACACACACACAATACACACACACCTTGGCGTGCGTGCGTTCCTCTTTTTGGGGGGTTCTTATTGTCATTTACGTCTCTTCGCTTTCCTTTTTATTGTTGGCGGGAGCTCCTCTCTTGCACCGCCGCCACCACCACTGCACTGCCTCTCCGGCTCTCCCTCTCTCGCTATCTATATATATATATATACTCACCCTTTGCCCCACTCGCTTCCCTGACTTACCCTCGGCAATGCAGCGCCTCGCCTGCGTTAGCGTTGTGCGCCGCATGGCCGCCGCCTCCATCGTCTCCGCCGCGGCGTGCCAGGCACCCGCCCGCTTCAGCTCCGACTACGTGAATAAAGCCGCCAAGAAGAAGGTGGAGGAGGGCGACGATGAGCGGTGGCTCGAGGCCGAGATGGATAAGAACATCAGCACACCAGAAGAGCGCTACGCCCATGCTCGTGAGATCGAGGCGCTCAAGCGTATGGTGTCTCAGCTCAAGGAAGAGCACAAGGACAACCTTGAGGAGGTGAAGCGTGATCGAAGCAAGGAGCTTGACCGGCTCAAGGAGGAGATGAGCGAGCTACAGCAGAAGATCTCAAACCTGACGGAGAAGTAAGGTTTGGAAGGGAAAAAAAAACAGCAGCTCAACCTCCCAGCACGCTCGTGTGATGTGGCACCGCACCAGGGGGTGGGGGGGGGGTGTCAGCGCGGAAGTAAGTCGATTTATATTCGCAGAGATGAACGCGAGAGTGCGTGCGTGGGCATGTGTGAAGTCAGGTTACCGTCTTTCACTTTTGTGCGCATCACCACCACCTGGCACGAACACATAAACACGCACACGCTGGAGGGGAGACACACTCATGCACAGGGACACGTGCATGAGTGTGTCTCCCCTCTCTCTTCTACCCCGACTCTGTAAGCCTTCCTTGGCTCTCTTTTCTTTCATTTCTTTCTATACAAGTCTCTCTCTCCCTTCCCCTTGTCATGGTGCGGCTGGCACGTCCTTCCCGCGCACCCCTTCCAGCCCGCGCACGCGCATGATGAGCGGGCATCAAACTCACAAGCAAAAAATCTGAAAGGCCGCCCTTGTGTACAGTTCTCGCAAGGGGGAGGGAGGGAAGGAGGGAGGGAGAAGAAATGCTGGGAGAGGGTCAGTCAGTGCCTCGGCGCTTTACCGCTCACCAAGTGGACAAAAACTTCACACCGTCGCTGCGTGGCTCTCACACGTCTTTGTGCTCTCCCCCTCTTCTCGTACCTCGGTGATAAAGCGCGCCACACCCAACAATGAGCTGTCGAACCGTACACCCGGGTCGTCATCTTCCTGGCACTCCCTCGCGTCCTGCGCCACGGAGAGGGCCCTCGACGCGTTCCCATTCCTCTCTCCTTGTCTCCGCCTTTCCCTTCCCTTGTGCGGCTTCTCACGCCTCTGAGTGGCCCCCTCAGGCAAATCCCGTGCATGGCAGCGCCGTGTTTTCTCAAACCCCATCCATCTCCCCCTCTCCCCCTTCGGTCCGCTGCATGCGCAGCGCATCTCGCGAAGCGCCCATCCCTCAACGAAGCACGGCTTCCTTATGCTTTTTTCTCGCTTGTCGGTGCATTTTCTTCTCCAACGTGTCGCCTTCCCCCCCCATAGACCACCGCACGCATTGGCTCGCGCGCTGGCACAGATCTCAAGAGCTCGGTCCAGCTGCGTAATCGGCGTCCTGCGGCAATGTCGTCGCATAATAGTTTCCATGGCGCCGACGCTGGGCGTGAGCACTCGCTCCTGCTAGTATTGCAAGCCACGGTGAAGAACTCACTGTGGCACTTGGCCTTCTTCCCCGCGCTGCGGCCCAGTTCGCACATTGTGTCAGCTGTCAAAGCGCATTCCTCGACGTCGTCAGCAGCGGCGGATAACAGCGTGGTTGTCTGTGCCCTTCACAGCCTGGCGTTGTTGGAGGCTGCGGGTTACACGGAGGCTGGCCACACGGCTCGGCGGCTGTGGCGAGCGCACACCTCTGTCTCAGCATTTTCTCCATCTCAACACCTCATGTCCACGGAGCAGTGGAGCTGGGTCGACAAGCTGCGCGTCACGGTGCTTCATCATGCAGAGGTTCTCTCCTCCACACTCGGCAGCGGAGGAGGTGTACTGGCCACTGTGCTGGCAGAGGTGCAGCAGTTGAATAAGCAGGATAAACAGATGACGGCGTGCGACACACTCTTTTCGGAGCTGACTCACGACTACCTCGAGCACATCGCAGCCGCGACCTCGTCGGTGAGCACAATACACGCGTCTAAGCCGGCTGCTTCAACAGAATCGCAACTTGGAGTCCCGCGGCGCCGCACAACTTCGATCTTCCAGTACGAAGCTCTGCCCTCACAGGCAGCGGCGGCGGCGACATCGGAGCTGTCGGCGGCTGCGGTGCGGCAGCAACGGCAGTGGTACGAAGCACGCCTGTACGCCGCTGTTGCGTGTAGCACAAGCATCTCGGTCCCTGGACCGCTAGCAAGACTCCTTGTTGCCTACGCCCATCAAGGCGATCATCGACTGCAAGTTGCAGCAGGCGCGAACCTCGAGTGCTACATTGGTGGAGATCATAATGGCAAAAGGACGAAGGAGGGGGGCAACGCAGCCTCAGTCACGAGCGTGGCCCCCGATACTGCGGCTGCAGCCCTTGCTCGAGTGCGCCTCAGCGGCGTGGTGGCTGGTGTCGTGGAGTATGCACTGTGCGTGGCTCGGGTGCGCACCGCCGTCGCGGTGGCCGAACTTCGTGCCTCCGCCTCCGCTGTGCACGCGTCACCGGACCAGCCTCCGCCGTGCACGGCGACGGCGTCGTGTGCCGCCGCCCATGTGCCTCAGAGTGCTGCCCTGCTACTCAGCCTCATAACGGAAGAGTGCAGCTACTATCAGCAAACAGCGCCGGCCGGTACCGGCGGCAGGGAGGTGGGGGTCACCGCAGCGGTGCTGCACGCCGTGCAAGAGCTGCTCTTCACAATTGTTCTTGGGAGCGGCACGCAGGACATGCGCAACAGGCCTGAGCCGCCAGCCCCGCCGAAGAGGCCAGGCGCAGATGGAGGCGGTGGCGCCAGCGTGACGCCAGCGGTGATGGCAATGTCAACCACCCGCGGCGTGACACTGCCGGAGGCGGATGCCATCTCGGAGGAGTTTTTCCCTGCCCTCGTGCAGCAGCTCGGTATGGAGTGGGTGTGGTCGCCGCTGCTGCGGCACTTGTCGAGCCTAAACAAGCTCCAGGTGTCCGAAGAGGCAGTCGACGCGCGAGCAGGCTCGGCGCCCGCGTCATTTCTGAGCGTGCGGTGGAGCAGCCACGTCCTCATGGACACCATTCTTCTGTCCCTCGCCCGAAAGACGTATCCGCAGCGTCTCCTAAACATTCTTCCCGGCAGCTACGAGCGTCTACTCAGCAGCCTAGATGTACTGCCCCGAATGCATCCGCAGGGCGACGACGGTGGCGATGCCGGCAAGGATGACGCGGCGCGCCGTGCGAGTGGTCCGTTGCTGTTCGACATGCCCGCCTACTACGCTGAGCCGGCATCTGCGTTGGTTGCGTACTTTCAGCGCGCCGGCGTGTCTGGGTTGCGAATAGAAGAAACGGAGCGCATCCTAACGACTGCCACAAGTATACATGCAATGGTCGTGCGACTCAGAGCACAGGCGCCCTCGAGGCATGACGTGGGCGGGCGCGAGGACGGCGCCGATGATGGAAGTGACGAAGAGCTGGACGGCAACGGTAACAGCCGCGTTGCCTCTTTTTACCACCATAATAAAAGGAGAGCCACGACGCACGCCTACGCGCTGACACACGAGCGTGTTCAGCATCTTATCACGCGCTATCAGGGTGAGGTGCTCCTTGCCGCTGTCGTTGTGCACACCCAGTTGCGCGTGCCGAGCCATGTGCAGCAACTGATGCGCGTGCTTGCGCCGCTATTCTTGAAGATACACCTGGCATGGCGCACCCATCACGACGGCAGCAGTGCCTCCTGGCTACTTCAACCTCGCACAAACCCCAGCGTGACAGGTAGGGGACCCAGCGCCGCGCGCTTCAGCGCAGAAGCGGCGGTGCTGCTGGATGAAGTGGGGTACGAGTTTTATCCCCTCGAGTGGTTGCCCGCTGCGTTGGCCGCAAGCACCGCAACAAGCGACTCATCTGTCGAGCGCCTCGCCTTCCCCTACTCTCTGTTGGCCGCTGTAGGTCACCAGTTTCAGCTCCAACTCCGCGGCACCCCACTGGGGAGCAGCGGAGACGTCACCCTTCGCCACCCCGCTGGTCCTCGGACGTCCGCCGTGATGCCGTCGGTAGGCGGAGCGGCTCTCATTGCCAGCTGCAGAGGTGCGGACGAGGAGGAGACGAAGACCACTGCCGCGGCGTGGCGCAGGACCGAGCGCTTTGTGGCGGGGCTCATGCAACTCTGCTACCTCGACCCCAAAACATCCTCGACAGAGCTAGAGGGGACGCTGGCGGTGTCGTCTACCAGACGCGTCTTGACAACGAGCGGCGGAAGTGCCACGCTGAGTTCTAGTGGCGGCGGTAACTCAGCCCTTGGCGTTTGTGGCAGTGGGGCGAGCGTGATTGCAGCGGCCGATGTCGCATCACACCGTCTATGCTCCCTGCTGCTGCAGCCGGCGGTGATGGACGCCATGTGGGGCTCAATGGAGAACACTGCTATCGCCAAGGGAAACGGGGCGTTGCAGCGTTACGCCGAGCGGCGCGAGAAGCGGCCACGGTCGGTGTCCGCCTCAGCAGAGACACAAGAGCACCTTCGATCGATGCAGCAGCTGCTGCAGGAGTACGGTGCCGCCTCCTTCGACACAACGGTGGAAGCCGCAGACTTTGCCCTCATGATTGCACAGGCCTTTCTGCCTCTCTCTGCCGGCACAAGTGCATTGCTTTCCTCCGCATCAGGCAAAACTGGCCCGGTCGCCTCGGCAGGGAAGAAGAGCGAGGCGCTTCTGCGTGCTGGACTGGAGTGGGGTGGCGCGGTGGTGGGACACCCTGCCACCAAGACGAGGGTGCACATGCAACTTCAGCAGCAGCAGAAGGCAGGTGCCTCATCGTTTTCGGCGGCGCTTGCGCACGTGTACAACAGCGCCACGGTAGACACGGCGTGGCTCGCGCGGAGCGCACTGCGGTATGTCCCACAGCGCATCTGGGAGAAAATGTGCGCCCATCGAGCCGAAAGGCTTGCCCTGGTTCATCGGCACAACAAGTGGGTCTCACGCCTCCTCGGAAATTCGCCCGCCGCTTCGGAAGCGAAGCAATGCGACCTTGGCGATCCCCACCGCATCGACCCGCTTCTGGTGGAGCAGTGGACACAGTGGGAACGTGTGTTGGAGCAGCTGGGGCTCTCGGGGCACCTTGGAGGCGATTCAGCCACGACGGCAAGCGCGATGCCTCACCTATCATCGTTCTCAGCAGAGGATATCACATGTGCACAGTGGCTGTGGTACTCGCCGTACTTTGCGGCAGAGATGGCGCTCTAAGAGCTGCGGGTGTGGAGGCAGCCCTGGGTGGCCTACTCGGGTTACCCCTGCAGTGGCATTGTGTGGTGATGTTCTTCTTGTCCCTATGAGAGGGTGGGTCATAAGGTTCCAGGCCGCTGCCGCCGCCCCCGTCCGCCTCGCTTGTCAGCAAGGAGGCTGCTCCCTATCGTCACCGTGCACCTCGTACCTGAGAACACTGTGAAGGAGCCTAGGAGGGCGATGAAATCTGGAAGAAGGCGATGGTGTGCCTCTCCACTGCCTCCTGCCCCGCCCCACTCACCGTGCGTGAGATGAACGCAAGCCTAACACGGCACAACAAAAAAAAAGAAGGGAGAGAAACATCCCTCGCCCGTGTCGGTGAATGCGCACGTCTCCAAGCGCGTGTACTCGGCGCCGCGTCGTGATGCTCCTGGCTCCCAATCGATCTCTTCGACTACTCCGTCACTTTGCACTTCTGTCTCGCCGCTCGCCAACCCCTCTCCTGCTTCTTGCTCGCTCTCTCTCTCTGAAGGCATGGACCATCTTGTGGCCATACCTCGTCTCCGTTTCCCCTTCGATGTAGGTGCCGCACTTGCCTGCGGTGCCCCGTTGCGCTCTGCACTCACTCAAGGAAAAGCAAAAAACGCGGTGGCGTCGTCCAGCCCACGTCACACTGTGCGAAGGGTGGGACATCGTCGTTGACACATATACCTATATATTGTCACTTCGGCACACATAGAAGCGTGTGAGGTAAAGGGCGGTGCGGCTCCCTTTCGCATCCCTTCTCCTCTACTGCGCCATCATAGACAAGCAAGCACGTCCGTTCTCACCGCTCGCGAACACACGGAAGGGGGTGGTGAGGAAGGGGTGCGAATCGACGCAGCAGCGCGATATCCTCGGTACCTTCGTCTAAATACAGACACACACACGCAGAAGCCTCAGCTGCCTCATCCAGTCCGCCAACCATTTCTTTCCGTGCCGTGTTCGCTTTCTCTGAGAGAAGGGTGTACATATATATTTGTTTTTCACCCACACTGTACCCATGTCTTCGTCCCACACGGAGAGAGCAGTATCCCGAACGCACGGGATGCAGGGCTCCACGCCGACAAATACCGCAAGTAGCAAGCCGGGCACGCTCTCCGTGAGCGAACTCCGCACGGCGATGCAGCAGCACCTCCGCTCCACAGGGGCTCTGCGTGAGCTCAAAACGCAGCTACGCGGCATGGTGCTCACCGAGCTGCTACAGCAGCCCAAGATGGGCAGGATGCTTGTTCATGGGACATCGCAGTCGGTCCCACCGTCACTAGGAGAAGGGCAGAGGAAGCTGGATGACAGTAAGGCTTCCGCTACCGGGTCACCGGGCATTCCAGCCATCGCCGTCGTCTCGGGCCGGGCAGACCACACCTTGCAGACCTGGTCGTGCGGCTTGGCCGACGCCCTCGTCGAGAATCACCTGCGTCGCACGAGGCGCGCCATGTCGCTCTCCATATTCAGCACCGAGGCTGAAGTACCACCTTTCAGTGCGAGCGGCGCCCCAGCGGAGGAGGAGCAGTACCTCGCCCACCTCTTCCGGCAGGTAGACGCTGGTGCCTCCGCCAACCCCGAGGACGACATACTCACCCCCTCCCCGTCCCGCTCTATGAAGAGTGTGTTGCAGCGACTTGTGGAGGACTACGTGACGCGGCAGGGCCTCGCGAGCACCGCGGAGGCGGCACGGCACCTGCACAGCTGCAGCACCCAGACGGAAGCGGCCGATAGCGCCGATAGTGCGACGAACCCTCTCAACTCACTTGAGTGCCGTCTTGCCGCCGTCGATGCCAAGTATGCGCTCACTTTTTCTCAACTCAAGCGGGCCGGTGGCTCGGGGGAGCAGCCTTTCTTTCTCCGTTCCGAGGTGGAACGTCGCCTGCAGCAGCACAAGAACGACATGCATGCGCAACTGCGAAGCGAGTACGAGCAGAAGTACAACAACTTCACTCGAGTCAAGCTGCAAGAGGCACGCGACGAGGCGGAAGGGCGGTACCGCCTCCTTGCGCAGAACAAGACAGAAGAGCTGGCCGAAATGGAGCGCAGTCTACTCGTCAAGCTGGAGCAGGAGCGGCAGCGACTGAAGATGGCGTGGGAGGACATTCACCAGCAGCGCGCAGAACTGGAGAGGCGCCAGCGCGACACCATAAAGCAGTTGGCAGACTACGACGCGGCGAAGCAGCAGAGTGACGCGGAGCTGCACTCATGGAAGGAGAAGACACGCGCGCTGCAGCTGCAGTGTGCCAAGTGGGAAGAGCTCTGCGGGACACGGCTTATGGAGCTGGACGGCGCTCGCAGTCGTGAGGAGCGGCGTCTGGCGGACATCCGTCGCCTGCAGGCTGAGCACGCCGCAGAGTTGCAGCTGAAGGAGGAGGAGATTGGCCGTCTGCGCTACCGCCTCCGTCTCGTCTCGCGCGAGAGCGACTACTCTCGCTCTGCCGCCGCCGCAGCAGAAGCAGCCTCAACGGACCGAAATGAAAAAACGGACGCCAGCACCGTACCGCAGGCACCGCCCCGCACTTCAACTTCGCCGATCGACCCACAGCAGCTCTACGGCCTTCTCCTCCGTACGGAGGAGATGCACCGGAATGCAGCGGTGCAGCAGCAACAGCAGCAGAAACGGTGGGATGCAGCATGGGTAGCCGCTGCTGCAGCCGCCGTATCTCCTGCACCGGCGCCGGCGCCACAGGCAGCAGCGTATCTGTTGCAATCAAATGAAGGGCAAGTCGCTCAGCGGTCACCCCACCGCTCGGAGTCTTCGGACAACCAAGTGGCAGCGGGGTCTGCCCCAGTCGCCGCGATCATGCCGGCCTCCACCTCAGCAGCTACTCCGGAAACTTCATCGCCTTCCTCGCCCAAGGTATGCTCCCCAGCGCCGGCGGGCACCGCTACAGCGGCCAAGTCTCCCCCAACCTCCACTGACAAGCCTCAGGAAAGCAGCGCCTCATCGAAGAAATCCATCAACACCAGAGCCTCCGTCGCACCGCCATCATCCTCGGTATCATCTACGCAACCAACTCCTCAGAAGCCAACAAGTGTGCCGGCCGTCGGGGCCCAGGCCACCGACTCACTTACGTCGTCCAGCACGCGTACGAGCACATCTTCATCCAGCGTACCGTCCAGCGCCTCGGCAAAGCCGGTACAGCCTAGCGTTCATAATGCAGATGAGGGTTCCAAAAACAGAAGTGCCGCCACGGCGCTCCTCAACGCCGTGGCTGAGGCGGAGCAGAGTGGCCGAGGTGAGGTGCAGTCGGAGGAAGCCAGCGCGCGTGACAGCATCGCGTGGTTGGAAGGAAATCGACGCGACCTACTGGCGGAGGATTTGAAGCGTGCCCGCAGTGATGACGGCGGCGTAGTCTCGCCCTGGAAGCACTTTGGCGGCGGATCGTCGGGGCCCCAGTTTGGCGGCGGTGCTGCCGCTGATGTGGACTTCACTGAGTCTTTCAGCAGCGACGACGCAGCGCTCATTCACGACTCAGATGAGGATGACGCGGAGTTTTAGAGAAGACTCTTGCGCGCTGTTCTTGTTTTCCAAGCTGCCGCACTCAGCTGTACAAGTCCCACCGACGAGTGCAGAGCAACTGCAGACACAAGCTTGAAAAGAGGAGCAATGTCGTCCTCCATGGAGGAATGATTGCGGGCGATTGTTGCATTATGCACTCCCACCCCCGCTCACTACGCGTTCGAGACGCGAGAATGACGAGGATCATCACTGCTGCCGTGTCTCTCATATCCGTTCTTTTATCCGTTACTCCCACAGTCCTTCCTGATGGCGTGTGGCGGGAAGTGCCTCAGTGTGTGATATCACAGGGCCCAGTGTGCCCCCGCCCTCTCTGTGTGGAGAGAAGCCAAACAGCCCTCCCTCTAGCCCTGCCAAATCCCAAGCCACCTCTGGTGGGTGACAGGGTCTTGTGTCTGCGACCTAGGGGTGGTCAGGGCAGTGCATCCGCTGCCGATGCCGGCGTTGAGGGCCTGAATGGCGCTGCGTCGGTGCGACCCGCGACAGTGAGCACACGCTTGCACCATTCCTATGATGGGCATCGTCTCGGTGTGACTCTTGCGTATCCCACCCACGGCCCTCACACTGCCTCCTGGTGTGGGGCGCCTGAGCCACACAAAGGGATGCACCAAGAATGGCAGCGGGCATGGTGGGGGTGCGGCTATGAGGCGACATGCGAGGTGGGTGATTGTGTGGTCTTTGAGACAGAGGCCGTGCTCTCCGATGGCTGAGCTGGTGCGTGGGTGTACTGGCGTGTATCGACGGCTGCCATCGTACCACGTGGATGAGGCCGCTGGGTGGCAGCGCGGTGTTTGACCCCGTGTTGTATGGTAGAGAAATGGCCTCACGTTGCAAAGAAAGAGAAGAAAAAATCTGCAGCTCCACGGAAAAGCATACATGCGCTCACAGAGAGAGAGACAGAGACGTGCGTGCGCACACCAAGCGAAAGATTTAAGGGTGACCGTCACGGATGGGCGGATCGACATACCCAGTGACCGCCGTGGAGCAGCACCCCTCTGCTGACCGGCCCCCGTGTATGCGCCTTTACGGCCTTTCAAGTGAGCGGTCTAGTCGTTTGCTCGGCGGGCAGCGGCGCGCGACTCTTTTTCTGCGCACGTGTGGGATCCCCCTTCCCCTTAGTCCGGCTCGCATCACCTCCCTCTCCCTCTCGCCCACGGTCATTCGGTGTGGTAAAGGTCTACACTGAGCTCGACGGAATAGATCGAACAAGGAACTAAGCACACAAGCGTGTATATATATACATACGTACATATATACGCAACATCTGCGATATCGTTGACCGCGCAGGCACCACGCCTACGTGCCCTCGCAAGAAATCAGCACGTCCCATTTCGTCCGTCCTCATTGGCATCGCTTCCTCTCTTTTCGCATCGAATATATATACAGCTATACATATATATATATATATATTCGATGGTATATCAATCCATCTTTGGTTAGGCCTGTTCGCCACTGCCTCTCTCCCGTCCCCCTCCCCTAACCTTCACTCTATACGCCTTCCTGCTGGCATCTCTCTCTCACTATCTCCCGCCTGCGCGACTGTCGGGCGCGTCTCTTTGCCTTTTGTTTTTCGTTCCCGGTTGTCAAGTGTGATCTCGACAATGCAGGCGAATCGAGTCGCATCGCTCTTCGGCGTGCAGTACCCCATCGTGCAGGGCGGCATGGTCTGGTGCAGTGGATGGCGTCTGGCGTCTGCCGTGAGCAATGCAGGCGGTCTCGGCCTCCTGGGCGCCGGTTCCATGAAGTTCGACGTTTTCCAGCATCACGTTCGTCGCTGCAAGGAGGCCGCGAAGAAGCCCTTCGGCGTCAATGTTCCCCTCAGCCGCGATATGGCGCAGTACATGGACCTCATCATCGAGGAGAAGGTGCCGATCGTGTTCACGAGTGCCGGCAGCCCTAAGCTGTGGACTCAGAAGCTACAGAGTCACGGGATTAAGGTGGTGCACGTCGTACCCAGCTGCAAGCTCGCTCTCAAGTGCGAGGCGGCAGGGGTCAACGCCGTCGTAGCTGAAGGGTTCGAGGCCGGTGGTCACAACGGGTTGGAGGAGATCACCACGATGGCGCTGATCCCGCAGGTGCGTAAGGCTCTGGCGCCTGAGATTCCCCTGCTCGCAGCAGGCGCCATTGCGAGTGGAGAAGCGATGCTGGCAGCTATGGCCCTTGGTGCGGAGGGCGTCCAGGTAGGCACGCGCTTCGCGGTCACACAAGAAAGCTCGGCGGCAGAGGCGTTCAAGAAGAGCTGCACGGCGGCAGGTGAGGGGGACACGTACCTCACACTGAAGCAGTACATGCCGACTCGTGTCATGCTGAACGACTATGGCAAAGAGGCCCGCCGCCTCTCTGAATCTGGCGCCACCAAGGCGCAGCTGGAGGAGTTCCGGGGAAAGGGCCGCACCAAAAAGGGCATATTCGACGGTGATGTGACGAACGGCGAGCTCGAGATTGGCCAAATCGTGTCGGCATGCAAGGACATTCCGACCGCTGCGGAGGTGGTAGAGCGCATTGTAAATGAGTTCCGCACGCGCAACGCGCAACTTGCCAAGATGAATCTGTAGAGCACACGAACGAAGCAGTGCACCCTCTTCACAAAGTCGCGCGTTGCGAGTCGCACATACACAGGACGGGAGAAAAGAGAGCCGCAACAGAGAGGCGCACACGGCAATATACAAGTCCACACGTGTGTGCACCACCACACACACCACCCGACCCTCTCTCTTCCCTTTTCCTTTGTTTTATGGACAGCTGCGTCGTGCGTGCCTTCCTTACTGTCCTCATTTCTCTGCGGGTTTCCACCCCCACACACACACACGCGGCACTTCCTTCCGGCACCATCACCGCCACCTCAGCAGCCCAGGTGCTTCACAAGGGCGAAAGCAAGGGATGGTAGCGCAAGGTGTGAAAGACACCACACAAACTCTGTCGCGCCTACTGGCAATGGGACGCCCCATGCACACGCGCACACACACACTCAGAGAGAGAGACCCATGTGCGCATGCTTCGTCTCTCACTGTCTCGCTGTGTCCCACGCTCTCACCAACATGGGCGGATACACTATGGTATAGGTGTGTCTGAAAAAGGGGGGTGCATGCTGACGTATCTCGCCTCTCTTCTACCTCCACTTCTTCCCTCCCGCAGCCATCCAGTAAGATGAGCCCCGCCCTCTCCCTGAAAGAGAAAGCTAGTCATACGACGACGTCTCCATCACTCGCGGACTGGCACCCCACATCATGTGCGCCACGCTGGCGTCCCCCTCAGACACACGCCGGACCGGTCACGATGGCGTTGTAGTGCGATCCTGCACGCATTCTCCCCCTGCGCGTGAGCTCGTCGACCGGAATACAAAGCGCCTCCGCTCTGTCGGTCGCTGAGTTCGATATGAGGACTACATGCTCTTTCAATCCGTGCATCATCACAGAGGTGTCATTGGGGGAACCCCCATTTGCAAGACTCCGATGGGTCACGTTGTTGCACACCCAACGCAACCATCCTACACATCTCTTGCGCCATGAAGGCGATCTCCCCCGACGTGTGCACGGCGCGGCTCGAGAAGGGGCGAGCACAGGAACCTCGCATCCGTTCAGGAATTCCGCTCTGTCGTGGGGGAGGTGTGTGCTTGACATGACCAAACTGCGCACTGCGCGCACACGCCCCACGGCAGTACCAGTCATCACCTTCCCGCCTCAAACACAATGGACACCGCCTTACGACGCTGCGCCACTCACATGCGACGCCTAGATGGCACAGGGGCGCTCCAATGGCACTCGCATCCCCGAAGGGTGACCGCGAACAGGGGGCAGCATCCGAATGAGAAGACGCAGGTGCTCCCCACGCCTCGAATACACGCCATCTTGCTCCCGTGCAGGTGCTCGGCTTTCGAAGCCCGAAGAGGAGGAAGGGTGATCCCGCACGTCCTACAAGCCTTACCCGAGGCGCGAGCCCATTGACGCCTAACCAGTAGCCAAGGAAGAGCGGAAGGGGAACTCCCTTGCCTACGGCACAGGTGAAATCGATGCACTTTGCGGATCTGTGTGGCGAGATGAAAAGCGAGGGGCTGCAACCAATGCAGCGCGCATGGGACGTACCCCCGCCACCAGTGACAGAAGCCGATGGCGAGGCCCCTCCCCTCACTGGCAGCAGTCGTTATGGTGCCGAGCGCACCTCCGAACCCTCTCCTTGGTTGGGCGTTCACCGTCGTGGAGGAGAGAAAAGGATGTCTCAGACGGTGGCATCTTCATTCTCTGGCCGCGACAAGTCAGCAGCTGCCCCGATGAGCAGCGTTACAACGCGGCTGTGGGCCTGGATGCGCAGTCATGGGAACTTTATGCTCGACGGCTGTGTGGGGGGGTGACGGACCTGGCAAGGTCATCTTTTCCAGGTGCTTCTTCCCGTGCATCAGCGAAGAGCGCATCCAATGAGCTTCCCCGTTGGCCCAGAGGTGATGCGGAATGGTGACAGCAACATCGCCCTGCCATCCTATGTGTGCCAAGCGACCCGCCTCCAAAATTCTGGCGAAGGTCTGCATGGAAAACATCCAACGGACGGGTGGTCCACAGGCGGTGGAAACAGCTCTGCAGGCGCCCTGAAGCGTCGCGGGAAAAGCTTAGCGTCACCTTGAATGACGCCGAGACCAGGGTCTGCAACTCATCTGCGTTGGCTGGCGTGGTGCTTCACGACAGCTTTGGAACTTTTTGTGGTGGAAAACATACGTGCACCCGGCCGAGCGCCGATTCGATCAAGCAGCTCACCACCAGGAGGATGGGGGCGGTACGCATGCATCCGCATACGAAGCAGATGGTGGCCACCCGTCCCCGTTGAGGGGAAGGGGAGGGGTATCCAACGCGAGTAGCATCAACTCGGCTGAACTCTGCGCGGCTCGCTGTGTTTTTTCGGGCACTCACGACATTAACAAGAAACAACAATGAGAGGCAGCGGCAGCACCACACCTTCCCATCGACAGCACGCCGGCCATGTGATGCATGCTGCAACGCGTGCATGGATGACTGTTCTCCCAAGTGCATCCACTTCTGAAATACAACTCCGCCGCTACTCCCGCCGACGGCCGGAGCTGTGATGCCGCACACCACACGGTGATGGGGTCTGACTAACGACATGGCGAGGGACACGACGTGATGGATACGGGGCGGGAGGAGGAGGTGGTCCCTGCACACTGCCCGTAGAAGTCATCGAAGGGCGACAAACAGCGACCCCGGGAGACCGGAATGCAGAGGTCAGCTTCCGTCGTTCCTGGCCACATCCGACACGTTTGGTGACATCGACCACAGCGCGCTCGAAAAAATGAGGGATAAAACCCCGCAACCCTCGAGACACCGCCCTCTACTCCACAACTTTCTCTCTCTCTCTGATCTCATACTGACGAGTGTAGGAAATATTGACATACGCACGCACTTGGAATGCCCTCCTTGAAGGCTTCGTCGCCTTGCGGTGCCCCCGGAGTCGTTTCTATCCGCAAGGGTGCCGCTGGAGCGATGGTAACGGTGCCAGCTCTTTCCGCCCCTGCCCTCGAGCCACTCAAAAGTGGTGTCTTTCACCGTGCCATGTGTGCTGAAGCAGCCACCTCGAACATGCCGCTGTTATCCCTTCCGCCGTCGAAGTGGTCGCGTATCTCACCCACGAGGAGTCGTCCTGTGCCATCCTTTCTCTCTTCGGGTGCATTCGCTACGGTCGACCCGGCAGCCGATGTGAAAGTGTTAGAGTACGAATCCGATTCCATCAGCACTGCGCGTCGGCTGTCGCTCTCCCTCATCACAGACACGGATATCACCGATGAATGCCAGAGCCTCACCGCCTCCGTTGACGGTAGAGGGTCCACCTCCCCTCCCTACACTCTCTCTTGTAGCGCCGGCAGCTTTTAGCACAAGTCGCGCGACTTCGTTGCTGTTCGTGCTTGCAAGTGCGGTGCATCCTGCGCGACCCCCTACATCCATTGGCGCCGCAACGGTTCGCACCGAGGCGACAGCAAACTCAGACGTCACCACGGCAATGAGCAACACCACGAACATGTCGCCAGGACACTCCATGCGCAGCTCTCGTAGCTTCTTTCGCTCCCCGCAGGCGCGTGTGTGGAGGACGGCGGTGCCGCAGAACAACCGTCATGTCGGCGGTAGCGTGCCTGGCCCGCTCGAGGAAACCGGGCAGGTGGAAGAGGCGATCAGCGTGATCTTGACGATGGCCAACGCCGGTCACCGCATGTTTTCGTGGACAGAGCTGAGAAGTCCACACGCGTCATCGAAGAGGATATTCACTTCAATGATGATAATGTCGTCGCCTAACATCACTTTTGAGGTGCGAAGCTGCGTATTCTGACGTGTGTGTGGGTGGGTGTGGTTGTGGGGTGTGTGGATGGCGTGACGTGAGGCGGGCAGGCCATATAGCTGTATGGTACTTTTTTTTACTATATCGACCATTAAACCCTTTTTTCTCTCTCCTCCTGCCCTCCACGCTCCTCAAGCGTGTGTTGGTGTAGGTGCACCCGCCTCCGTTACGGTCTCTCTCGTGTAATACATACATGAGCCATATCCATGGTGCCCATGCACGAGGACGTGTATGAAAAAAAAGAAGGGTATCCAAACGGAGCGGTGGGGGGAAAGCACTATGACTTACATGCACGCCCAGCGGTTTCCTTTCTTTTCCCCTCCCCCCTCCCCTCCATACTTGCCTCTCCACCCACTCACCCATCCTCTTCCTCCAGAAAAGAGAAGACAGAAAACGATTGGCTCTTTACCCTCTCCTGATTTTTTAGGGGAGAGGAGGGGGAGGAGGAGGAGGGCGGGGGTTTGCGCTTCTATACGCGATAAACTTGTCGCTATTCTCGCTCCTCTGTGTGCCTGCTCACTCCCTCGTTCTGCCTACCATCTCTACCCATCATCGTATCCACCCTTTCCTTCACTGCCTGCCTGCCTTAGCCATTATTGTCATCTTTTTATTATTATTATTTTGCCTTTGCGCTCTTCTCGCACGACTACATACGCACGCACACATGTATATGTGTATGTATATATGTATTTGTTATCTGTTGTATCCTCTCTGGCACGCTTTGGTGTGCGCAGGGTCAGCGGACCAATCTCCATCATTGCAGCCTCTCCGCCGTGTGTCCATCGCCCGCGGCACGAGACAAGACAACAACGAAAACGTCACTTTCTTTTCTTGTTCGTTGTTGTTGCCGGTTTTGTTTTGTGGGTGCGAAGGGAAGAGGGGAGGGGAGGGGGGGCGACTCTGTGCGTGTAGTTCTTCATCTTCTGATCACTTTCTCCCATGTGCTCTCCCTCTCTTTTTTTTCTCAATCAGAGCTTACTTCTGGCTCTCCGCCGCCTCTCCTCTCTCAGGCTTCTGTCTTTTTTTTTTCCGGAAGAGGGAGCGGTGCGTGACGGCACGCACGTGTGTCAGAGATCCGTGATTCATGTCGTAGCACTCCCTCCTGTGCCCACGTTACCCTTTTCGCTATCTTTTTGTTGTTGTTGTTGTTCCGGCCTTTCGCTGCTGACTTTATTATTATTCCCTCTGTTTCTTCCTGTATCCACCGCACCACCACGACCCACCTTTCCAGTCCCTTCGTCCTTCTCTGCTCCTTGTACCAAAGGTGAGGGTGTGTGGGAGGGAGGAGGGGCATTTGAGGGTATCGGCCTCTCGCATTGTTGTTGTTTAGTTTGCCGTGGTGTAAAACGTGGATCTCAAGCATGACTCCCATTCTTTGTTTTATCTGTGTGTAAACGTGTACTACTTCCGCGCTCCACGAAGCATCCTTCCGCTTTACTCCTCATGTTCAGCCTCCTCTCCCCCTTTACAGTGTTGAGAGAGTGGGATACCCACTCCTGTAGATGGTTTCACTTTCTTCCCCTCATGCGTGCGCGTCGTCTTGGATCTATGAATTCATGATTGCGCTCCATATGGTGAGGCTTTTCCGTGCCTTTTTCTTTGCCCGCCCTCCGCCTCTGCTCCACCCCCTCCCCCGCCGCCTCCTCCTCCTGATCCTTGTATGGGGCCTCTTCTTGAGCGCTCTCCTCTCTTTTCTTTTCGTCGCTATTTCGCCTCGCTGTCGCCGATAATGCACAGCACACACGCAGGTAGGTGTATGGGTGTGTGTCTGTGTTTGTGTCTGTGTATGTTTTTATTGGTGCCCTTTTTCCTCCCTCCCCTCTCCTGGGTACTTTTCCGATCGGAGGTGGAAGTGGGAGGAAGGGCGGAGAAACAGGCGCCTTGATGCCCCGAGCGATGCACACCAGCCAGCATGCTCGCCTCCCCTCTCTTTCTTTTCCTCTCTTTGCACTTTTTCCTCCCTTTCATGGCTTTCTCCATCCAAGTGAAAAGAGCTCTCTCTCTCTCTATATATATATATATATGTGTGTGTGTGTGTGTGTGTGTGTGTGTATCTTCTCGATTTTGTGCTCTCGTCTAATTCATGTGCTGTAGCTCTTCGGAGCTTTCTCTCTTGCGGGAGGGGAGAGGAGAGAGGGAAAGGGAGGGGAACTGAAAGACGGTGCCATGGAACACACATCACGAAAGGGGAAAAAAAAGCGTAGAGGCAAAGTCCGAACAAGAGAAAGATGTCGGTGAATCTGGCACTGCCCGTTACTGTGGTCTTCTCCTTCCTCGTTCCCCTCCCCTCTTACGCTCCCACTCCCTTCGCCCCATGGGAGACGGATTACCTTTCACGTCTATTTATGTGGTGGTTATGTGTGTTCGTCCTTTCTCTCTACCCCCCCCCCCAAGCCCGTACGTCTGAATATATATATATATACATGCTCGTGCGTAAGTGATGCAGCCGTCAGCATTCTAAACAGGAAAACGAACAAACGCGCGATGGTCCGTGACGCCTTCCCTGTCGTAATCCAATCCGCCCTCGTCGCCGTTGGAGCATGACCCTCTGCAATAGTCGAAGCTCCGTCAAAGCATCACCGCTGCCCTGCGAACCTCGCCCCCCCCCCTCCTACGGCGTTCTGCGCATCATTTCTCGGCAGAACTGCCACCCTTTCCCCCCCCCTCTCTCTCTCTCTCTTACGCTCCATGATTTCGCTACGTCGGCGCCTTTTTCTCTTCCGCTCCACCGTCAGATCGTCTCTCCAACTCTCCCGCCTTCCCTCATCCCAACTTCCTCTGCGCTGCTGTGGTCTCGCTGCTCGACAGCGGACGAGAAGAGACAGAGGCGCCTTTCCATCGCCCCTTCAGCACGCACGCGTATGTGTGGGTGGTTAGCACACAAAGACGAGCAGCTACAACGCACGCCTCATATACGTAAACACGAAAACGAAAAAACATAAAGCGCACAGAGGGGGGGAGGGTGCCGGCCTTTGCGCGTAGTGCCACCAGCACCATCGCTAAGCCATCCCACTCTCTCTGTATCTGTTTCCTGTGTTTCCCCTCCGTGGCCGCCTAACAAGACACGCGTGAGTGCGAGAGAGAAAAAGAGAGACGGAGGCGCACACGCCCAAAAGGCAAAACACGCCACTACGGGTATATTGGCTTCTCCGCTCTCTCTCCCCATCTTCCTTACACTTTCATGCGTGCATCATCATCATCATCACACACACACGAGGGCATCCGTGCTTTTTCTCCCCCCCTTTTCCTTCGTACTTGGTTTGGTCACCGCTCCAACGCCGCATTGTAGGCAGGGCAGACTTGCACGTGCGATCTACGGCCGCACTGCCTAACAGAAGGCGAGTCGCACATTTCACACTTTCTCGCCACAGCTGTAGATGGAATCGCCTCCGGCCCAGGCTGTCTCTGGAGAGCAGCGCGCCCGCTTGCTAGAGCTGGAAGAGCGGCAGCGTCAGCTCAAACGCCTGTGCGAGGAGGCACTCAGGGAAGAGGAGCAGCATCAGCAAATTCTCCAGCAATTAGAGGAGCACAACACGGCCGCCGTGTCGTCTGTTGGGTCGTTCGCTGCTGGCAGCGCCGGAAGCTTTACCGGTGCTGCAGCTCTGCATGGGAGGCCTTTCTCGCCCAGCGCCGGAGCGGAACCACTCGACGACTTGCTGACAGGCGAGGTGCAGTCCTTTCGTGACCCCAACAGCATTGTCCGCGACTCCTCCACCGGCAGTGTAGCCGCAGCGCCCTTGCTGCGTGCTGGGTCGTTGTCGAATCCGCGCAACCCTTCTATGGACCGGCCGTGCACTCGACTTGACAATAGCTATCGACCACCGACGTACCCGCTGCCAACGGCGTCCGCAACACAGCCGCCTCCCCAGCCGCGAGCAATGCTGTACACTGCCTCTCGCCGGCCTAGAGAAGAGGGAAGCCGGGCAGCCGCAGCGGCCATAAATAGCAGCATCCAGCCTTCCATATCTGCGCCAGTGATGTCGTCGTCCCTACCGGTAACCAAGATGTGGTGGCATGGTGAAAAGGGTGCTGCAGAAAGAAGGCTAGGGTTGAACGTCGCGTTCGCCGCTTCCACGCCAGCCGAGAGAGTCAGCGCCGGCTATGGCGCGTACGCCGCCTGTTCCCCGCCCGCTGCACCCGCGCCCCTGTCGCCACCGCCACCACCACCGCCGCCAGAGCGCAGTCGCAGCCGCAGCGCGGGCTACAGCGGTCCCCTGGGAGATCGACTATGGCGCAGTGATGTCCGTCCCCACCACGGCATCCCTCCCCCTCCCCCACCTCCACCAGCACCGAACGCAGTAGAGGTTATGGTCTCACCTTTCTCTGTGCGGTACTCACGGACACTCGGCGCGCGTGCAGGCTTGTCCCCGCCGCCATCACGGCCCTCACGCTCATCCGCGCCGCCGTTGGTCTCTCCGGAGGACGTCAAGGACAACCTTCCACCTCCGCCTCCACGCGCGCACAGTCGTGCCGCTGCTTCGCACAGCGTGCAGCCCACCATGGCAGAGAAGTACCGCAGGTCGCGTAGCTTTCTCAACGCCGACCCGCCGCTGCCACCACCACCACCACCACCACCACCACCGCCACCGCCAACAGCACACAAAGACCTGGATGGCGACTCGATCCTGTTGACAACCTCAACGGAGCGCGTCATCGAGCGATGGAGGCATCAATTGAGCCGCAGTGATGCACTCGGGCAGCGCGATGGTCACTACGCCAGTAGCGGGTACGATCGGAGCGGGGCCGCAGGTCAGCAGTCCTCCATTACCCGTCCAGGCACAAGGGTGGGCGTCACGTTGGCGGAGCGCCGCACCTCTCAGGCATCTGCCGCCCCGCTACTCTCCGTTCCTTATCGCGAGAGTGCCGCCAGAGAAAACGTCAAGGTCGCAAGCCGGACACCGCCGCCGCCACCACCACCGCCGCCGCCGCCGCCTGTGTCTGGTACGGCTTTTCTTTCCTCGCCAGCCCGCTACAGCGAAGGCGGAACCGAGGACGAGTCGCTTCTAAACAGATGGGAGACGGTGTCATTGACACCAAGTCTGCGAAGTACGGAAGAGCGGCGCCTGCGCAGCTACTTCGCGAAACCAGACGGAGAGGTTGGTCGTTCAGCTCCGGCACATAAACACTACGCGAGCTACAGCCGTCAGCGTGTGCCGGGATCTCGCGATGGAGTGAAGAGCGCTCGAGGAGGTGCACTCCTTGAAACCGATGGCACGGCTTCCTCCACCTCCCCTCCGGGAGTGACAAGGCCTGAGGGCAGCGTCAGCGCCTGGCAACAAACTTCTCGCGCGGCGGAGCCGCCATTGCATCGGCGTTCGACAGCCGCCCCTTTTGCCTCCTCAGCACCTTCTGTAGCTGAAGTCCCTCCACCGACACCGACCAAGGCGATGCCCAAGAAGACGGCCCTTCACCCGTATGGGTTGCAGGAGTCACAGTCTTCCTCGCTCTCGCCCCCCCCAGAGCCCAGTCTCAGAAATGCAGCAGCCAGGAACGGCAGTGGCGCCTCTCGGCACAGAAGCGCCACCCCGGCGCCTCTGCTTTCGGCGCTTTTCGCAAAGCATCAGCCAAGCACCTTGCCCGTCCTGAACGGAAGCCATCTCGACTCGGCGTGGGGCAACGGCGGCACCTCACTCCCCGCGCGGCCGGATGTCAGTGGCGCGGCAACCGCCCCAGCACCGCACACCGCTGTTGCAGCTTCGGACAGCGACTACTTCGACATAGGCCCCGAGAAGGAGGCACTGCTGACACTGCTGCAGGAAAGCAACCGCGGCGCACCAGGGAGCAGCGCCGGTGTCGCGCTCCCAGCCACCAGCCGCTCGTCGTCGATACAGCCGTGGACGTCGTCCTCGGTGGCAGCTAACGTCGCAGGCAGCGGTCAACAAGGTGAGAAAGCACCCTCTTACCCTCCCTCGACCCGCCTGTCCGAGAGCAAGCAGACACAGAGTTTTGCTACTCCGCCCGCGATGACGATACTGCCGCCTCATAACAAAGACTCAGCAAGGCGGCACTCCAATTTCAACCCGTCGGTGGACACGCCGCTCCCGCTCAGCGGAAGCGCCAAGGCAGCCGCTGAGGGAACGCAGCACGGCAACGAGGTGGCTGCGGCGCAGCTGCAGCAGAAATACGACGCAGCGCAGACCAAGGCAGAAGCGCTGGCGCGGCACCTGGTGAAGGCCATCGGTGATCGCAAAATGCTTCAGGCCAGTGTCGAGCAGCTGGAAATGCTTGTGGAGGAGTGCAACGCCGAGGTTGGTCGGCTTCAGCAGATTGTGGAGCAGCAGCACCAGGACAGTGCCACCTCCCTCGGGGTGCAGGCAGCACTTCGCGCCAAGGAGCGGGAGGTGGCTGTGTACGAGGATGAAATCCGGCGACTCAACGTGGTGCTGAATGGACACCTCACCCGCACGGCCACCGCTGAGCGTCTGGCGCAGGACAGTGTGCAGCATGGACTGGTGGTGAAGGAGGCGGAGGTGGAGGCGGCCATGGCAGAGGTAGGTATGGCGCATTTGGCGCAGCGGGAGGCGGAGGAGCGAGCCAACCAGCTGGCGAATGAGCTGGATACAGCGGTGGAGCAGATACAGTTCCTCGACGAGCGCCTTGCTGAGATGGAGCGGGCTGCAGCGGCAGCGCGCTTCCAGGCGATGCCTGCACGCATCATTGAAGAAAACGACCTGAACTTGGACGGCGGCAACGTCGCTCTCTCACACTTGAGCCCAGCAGCGCACTTCACCATGCCCCCCGACGAAGAAACGCGTCATTGGCCGCCGGAAGCGCGGCGAGCGATGGCGCAGCTTGCCGCACAGGCAGAAGGGCTGCTTTTCAAAAATGCGGAGGGGGAGCGTCACGCCACGATGCGCCTGCAGCACGTGGAGAACACCTGCAACGAGCTCCAACGGGACCTCCAACGGCGCGGTGAGGAGGTGGAGCGTGCGCGTGAGGCATGCGAACAGCTTCGACAGGAAAAGAGCGCCTTGCAGACGGTAGGAGGGCTGTGGTATCAGCAACTACGTGAAGTGAAAGAGGATGCGCAGCTCGTCTCGGAGATGGTGCGCACCTCCCGAGAAGACGCGGTGGACGTGTATCTGTCCTCGAGAGTGGCAGAGGAGCGCGCTGCTGCGCACTGTGCCGCCGCGGCAGCAGCAAGTCCGCTGCAGCCCCTACCGACCCCAGCGCCGATGGATCCGGCAACGTTGAAGAAATCTGCGCAGTTCGCGCAGCAGGTGATGCGCGACTTTCATGCGGTGGCGCGCTTTCTTTCAAGCCTGCGCACCATGAACATAGGGGACAGCAACGGGTACCAAATCCTGCAGGCTATCGCTAGTGGCCGCAACCCAGCCGAAGCTCTCTACACGGCTGACGACACCGCCACACCGAAGCGGCTGAGTGAGCGGCTCCCCCCTCACGAAGCGGGTGAGGCAAAGCGCCGCGTGCAAGAGAAGAAGGCTCGCGTTTTGCGTGCCGTAGAGCAGGCTCTGATGGTAGAACCGGCTTCGGCCGCCCCATACGTCTCGGTAGACGCGCCACACAACCGTCCCTCCAGCGGCGCCACCATCACACTGGGTCTGCCGCCACGCGCGGGAGGGCAACCACCAGTAGCGGAGGGGGAGGAATGTGAGGTGCCCGACGCCCTCGAGGACGATCTGGCGAACAATGATGAGGTAGAGATGGAGGTGGTGTCCTTCTCGCTGCACCCAGCGCGGATGGGCAGCCACAGCCTCCGCGACGGCAGCAACGGAATGGTTCACAGCGATGTGCGCCGGCGCCCGGCGTCCGACTCAGTGACCTCCTTGCCGCGCAACCGAGTGCCGCCAACCGCGTCCGCCTCAGAGATCAGTTGTGCACCTTCAGCGTTTAGAGCCTCGCCGCCACCGGTCCCGCTCGCGTTCGATGGCAGGCCGTTCTGCAGCACGTCGTTCATGGACGACAACGAGGCCCCCAGCAACGCCTCGACATCTCGGCCCACCGTAGCCAAAGCGGCACCGGCGCCCCCCACCCCGCTCCCATCCGTCTCGCGACCGCTGCGTCTCTCTACCACGCCGTCGCAGCCGCAGTTAGACGGCAAGGAAGAGAATGAGGAAGAGGCGGCGGCACCCTCTGACAAGCAGTCGAGCCCGACTCGTGCGTCGTCGCACACTGTCCTTAGGGCCGACTCGATGCCGATCCGCGAAAACGGCGCCGACGTCGACTTCGACATGTCCTCCATCACGCTCGTGTCATCCCCTTCCATGTCGCAACAGACGTCCCATCAGCAAACGGCAACGGTGCAACGGTCATCGCCGCCACCGACGCTTGCCGGCACCGCTACACCGCCGGCGGATCTCACAGAGGGTGCCCCCGCCGCACGCCCCAACGCTTCCGTACCGATGCAGGTGCAGCAGCACCACAAGTCGATGCCCGGGGCAAAAGAGAGTACTTCGCCGCCGTCGCGTCTCCGCTCCCCGACCCCCAACCGGGTGCCTGCGGTGTGGACTGAGATGCACGCCGAGGTGGACCTTATCACGTCTCCCGTCGAGCGTCCAAAGCCGTCTCAGTCGTTTGCGGACGAACCCCCGCCGCGCGTAGTGTGTGACGGGAACACACAGCCGGTGCATCTAGGCTCACGGCCGAAGGACCGCAGCACCACCGCGCGTCCGTCCTCTACGCCGCACCAAGGCTCGCGCTCCGGGACGCGCTACAGCTTCGAAGCGGGAGATGGAGAAAAGACTGCTGCGCCGCCGCGACAGAAAGACCGGCACCGTCGTGGGGCGAGCGATGAAAGCAATGACAATGAGGCCACGCTCTTCTTTTGCGAACCGCCTCGTGGTGTAGTGCAGGAGGTGGCCCCCGAATCAACGTCAATCCCATTGCAGCAGCAGCACTCTGGCGTAGCCGTGGACCTCCGCAACGATGACTTTGCCATGTCGTCTCGCAGGGCCTCTGCGGCGGCCGTGACACCGGCGCAGGCGGTCTCCGTCTCTCCAGAGCACACCTCCGTAATTGAAGAGGAAGAAGCCGACTTAGAAGAGCGAGTGCCGTCCGCTGGCGCAGCAGCAACACGCCTTTCGCTGCACCTCGAGCCGCCGTTAAAAGGGGTGCATTCCGCCGCCTCGTCTGTGCCGGTCGTCACTCGTGGGCCTCTGAAAGACTCAACGATGAGCAAGCCGAGTTCGTCTCACACTCGCAGTGTCGTCGACGACGACGAGCCATCCTTGAGTTTTTCGGCGCCGCCACCGCCGCTACCGCCTCCACCGCCGGTACAATCACAAGCACGACCGTCACCTTCGGAGGAGCATCCACACGAAGCGCCAGAACTTGAAGCCTTGGCGCGCACGTCGCCGGCAGAAACGTCTGTGTCGGCCGCCGCTTACTCGCGAGCGATGGAGGGCAATGGCGGCTCTGCAGCCTCTATCGACAACCCCCCGCTCTCCCCGTCGTCCTTGAGCGGCAGCTTTGCAGGCGCACCGCACCGGACGCTGCACCAACCACGCCGGCCATCAGCTTCTGATGTCGGGCCGAGTCTGAGCTCAGTAGGGGGGGCGGTTGCCCCTCCGCGTCTGCAACGCTCGACTGGCTCGTTGTCATCGGTAGAAGCCCAGCCTCTTCTGAGCACCTTAACTCCTGGGCCAGCGGCTGCAATGGGTGTCACCGCCGGCGTTGGCCAGCACACCCCCAGCGTTGGTCGTCCTCCTACGGCGAGCTTGTCGCGTGAACACCCTTGCCCAGAGGTAACGCCCGCGCTTGTGGAGCCTCGGCGCCCCTCTCCGTCGGTGCGACCTGTCCCTGCCGCAATGCTCACAAATTCTGTGACCTCGGACGATCCTGTCGACTCCACCGCGGCGACGACTGCAGGTCCATCGCCACTGGAGGCGAAGACCTCGCTGGTGCCCGAAAAGGCGGAAGCATCACGGGCCCGATCGGAGGGAGTCACTCAGGTCGATGATTCCCTGCGATCCAACAGCAAGGTTAGTGCGAACACCATGTCAGGGACACCTAGAAGTCGGCTTCCAAGCATCGCCTCCACAGCAGCGCCCGAAAGTCCGATGCACGTGCTAGAAGAACTCCCGGTAGCTTTGCGCCTACCTGGTGAGATGCGCAACGACACACCTGGAAATTTGGGCAGTGCGGTCTCGTTTCCCGCCGAGCCGCTGCAGTCGGCTCCTGTGCACGCACGTGAGATGCCCGCGCGCGCAGGAAGCAGCGCCGCACCACGCCGTAGCCCTCACGAGGGAGCCGCACCCGCGCCTCTTCCCGGGGTCAACGTTGACGCGCCGGAGTCGAACACGCTAAACCTGCGACGCGCCTCACCCCAATCGGCACCACCTGTTGCAGCCCAGGCGCCCTCATCCACTATCTCCACTCCGCGTAGCCGCAGCGGAGGTCGAGAGGGCCAGACCAGGGTTCGGAACTCGACCCCGACAGAGCAGCCGGTGTCGGATGAGGCCGCAGCGAGACGCCGTGAAGATATCGCCAATATACTGAAGCGCATAAGGGCGAAGAAGGAGCAGGAGCACAAAAGGAGTTCTGAGATGGGCACGCCGACGACCCCCACGTGGAGCGAAAGCTCTTCTGGCACGAAAGACGTGGACTCGCCATCCATGTAGCGCGCCTCGGTGCCTCTCTGGAGTCTCTCCCTGTGGCAGAGAAGCGGCAAAATATCGAAGCCCCGCGAGCACGTGTTTTTCTCCCGCCTCCGCTCACCAGCTCCTTCAAGCGCACAGGAACCCACGCACACACACCCTTAGCCCCCACCACGATGACGCTAACGCTTCTCACACTTTGACGCGGTCCATCTGCACTTTACCTTCAACCGGTGTTCGTCCTGCCCCTTCCCCTGCTGCGGCGGCGGCGGTGGCGGCGGCCTGTCTCTCTCTCTCCCCTCCCCCGATCACGCCGCCCCCCTCCCCGCGAGCTGCCCGCGTCAAGCGCGTTTTTTTTATGTTGTGGTGTCTTCCCTCTGTATTACTTTCGCTTAGAGTTTCTTTCTTTCTTTTCCTTGTTGTTCCTCTCGTGTCACCACGCACCGCTCCGTTTGTCGTACGAGCGTGCAGAGTATATACAAAACCAAAAAAACAAGGATGTCTCTCGCCTTTCGTCCCCCTCGCTGCCTCCTCCCCTTTGCTTGCGCTAATGTCATGAGAAAGAGACAGCAGGACATGCAGCGCCTACTCTGTTGCGAGATCCGGCTGTCCGCGGTGCCAGATGCTCAGGGCCGTCATTCTGCCGAACGTTGTTGAGTGCCGCCTCACCACCCTTCCTCGATGCACCACCCACTCTCCCGTGCTTTGTTTGCGGGGTCTCTCCTCGTCCAGGGCACCAGCTCGTGGGGGCGTTCTGTCGACCCCCAGCACGTTCGTAAGTATTTTCCTTTGGCGCTCTGTATCTCTCCCCTTCTCCCTCCCTCCCCCCTCGCCCCACTCCACACGTTGAAGGACTCGCACCAAGTACATAGATATATACACACAGGCAATCATATATATATATATACATACACTCAATAGAGCTCTAACGAGGCCGGCGGCGCACCGCGTCATCGTATCCTTCTCCCTTTTCTTTTTGCGTGTGTGTTTTGACTGCTGCCCTGACACTCACCGCTCCCTCGAGCCAAAGCCACGGTCGAAAACTACATGGAGGATTGCGCACCTCTGTGCGCTGTAGACAGCAGCTTCCCTTGTGTGTTTCCAGCACTTATCCGCACCACGCGCCACTGTGCGTAAGACCGCAACGCCAATACGGTCTTCGCCGCACCAGTGCATAGATTGCACCGTCTCACACATCCGTGTCTGTGCGTTTGGTCTTCCCTCTTGCTCCCACCAAGGTTCGTGGCGGTCCCCTCACCCCCACCCCCACCCCACACACGCAACGACAAACACGCGCACTCTACCGCTGTTGGTGGACCGAAGTGGTAACATCACACGGCCACCGCCATTCATCTTTTCGCTCCCTTCTTTGGCGAAGGTGATTGTGTATCTTCACAGCAGTCGTGCCAGCTCGCTGTTGACCGCTCTCCTCCTCTGTTTTTTCACTCACAATGAACACATCCATGGCTGATGTCGACTCCATAGACGCCCCGCCGCGAGTTGCCCCACCGGCTGCACCAGAGGTCAGCCCCGTCGCGACCGTGCAGGGAGAGCAATCGCCAGACCAGGGGGAGCAGAGATGTGACTTGGAAGACATTTTTCAGCCTTCTTCGACCGCAGACGGCCACGCTGCGGACCGCGAAAGTGGTCTGCAGAGAGGTGGCGACCGTAGCAGCACCTCTTCCTCGTCTTCGTGCCGGGTGCGCATACCGTTGATGTCCGTTGCCGCCTCCTGTGCGCGGGTTCCCTCGAAGGAAGTCCTTTACAGGAGACGCAGCGGTTCCCACCAACGCCGCCCATCTCCCTCGCTGGCGAGTGCGACCGACGTTGTTGTCGAAGGAAGAGTTGATGACATGTATCAAAGGCACGAAGTCTCCCGGCGCGATCGGCAGCTCACATCGTCACCGGCGAACCCCGGGCCGTCTCTCGCTCGCCAATACGGCGACAATGCTGCGCCTACGCGCGCCATCGCAGCTGATGTGGCGGCGGTCGCAGCGGAAACCACATCCCATCGACAAAAGAGTCGCGTCGCGAAGTTCCTTGTTGGCGTTGAAGGCGATCCGAGTGTGACCACCGACGCCCTTCTGCGGCGCATGCAGACCAAGGAGAAGGAGTTCGACGAGAAGATTCACCAGATTCATCACACATTTCAGAACGCAGGGGAGCAGCTCGTTGTGCGGGACAACATCATCTCCCATCTGAAGGAGGAGCTGGCAGGTCTTCGTGCGGAGGTCGCGCGGATACCAAAAGAGTACCAGGAGCGAGAGGAGAAGCTACTGCTCCGTGTAGAGGCCATGATGACGGAGCTGTCGGAGGAGCAGAGACGTGCCCATCACTCCCGCCGCGCCGCCGAGGAGGAGGTGCGCGCTGTCCGCGATTCCTTGCAGACGGCGGAGCAGCAACTGGCGCAGCAACAACACATGTCAGACGACCTGGTGCGACAACTTCGTGCAAGCGACAAGGCACTTCAAGAAGAAAAGCAGCGGCATGCCACGGCGCTCGCGGAGAGTCGGCGCGCCTACGAGGCCAAACTCAACGAGCTCCAACGCACCTTCCGGTCCATGGAAAAGCAGGTGGCCAAGTCGCAGTCACGTCTGGAGGATATGGAGAAGGACCGCTGCCAGCAGCAGGCACGGCTTCTAGAGTTGGAGCTAAGCGGCCGGCAGCGAATCTCCTCCGAGACGGTCAAGTCCAAGGAGCTTCTTACCGAAAACGAAGCCCTGCGCGACGAGGTGGAAGCCGTGCGGCTCAGTATGGCGCGTCTGCTGAGACTGATGAGCGAGGTGCCTACCCTGTCGGATTACCTACAATGGAATGAACTGAGCAGCGAGTTTGTCTTCCTCGGCTACCCTACTCGTTACTTCGACACGAGTCACCGAGGACGAGGAACGTCCTCGCTGTCACCCAGTCGACGCACAGGCAGTCATGGCGCCTCTCCAGCGCGGCGTCGTGCTGCGGCCGTAGCCGCAGGGGACGACATCAGCTTCGACAAGCCCGGGCCGTCGAGCCACTCTTCTGGCTACTATCAGGACACAAACGTCTCCGGCATCTCTGTGGGCGACACAGGCGTCGAGGATGGCGTCTACGCCGGCGTCGCAGCTTCGCTTTCCAAGAATGTGTGGCTGAACGGCCGGTGGGCTCAGGAAATGATCTCCATCATCTCGGCAGAGAACAACTTTACTCGTCTGAAACGAATAAAGCTGCTGGAGCTGGAGGAGGCGGCGCAGCTCAGCGAGCAGCTGCCATCTGCGCGCGACGTACTTGAGTGCCGTAAGCCGGAGCATCATTACTGGATCCCGTACGCCGTCTTCATGGAGGCGCAGAAATTCAAGAACAAGTACTACCCAAAACTGCCCGCCATGTCGCACTTTTCGCCATTTCTCATTCAACTCAACAAGATTTGGCGCGCGAAGTTGCAGGACCGGCTGCGCGTCATGCAGCAACAGAATTATAATCAACCGCAGCAGCTCTCCCGAGCGCGGCGCAGCGTCACTGGTGAGGGTCGGTTCGCCACTCGCGCGCAAACTCGTCAAGGCGATGTACCCGACCAGGGAAGCAGCGCAGTAAGCCGGCTGGCAAGTCGGGGCAGCGTCGCACCTTCACCGAAGCCGAGCGAGCTGTTTTCGGAGTGGGCGCGCCAAGAAGCCCGCATGGACGAAATTCACGCTGAGCACCATCGCCTGCGCCGCGAGGTGCGCCTCCATGTCAGCAGCCAAAAAGGTCTGCAGCTCTTTCGACTGTACGACGAGCTTGTGCGCGGTGCCCATCAGACCCTCGGCGAAGTCCTTCGGCTGGCAGAGGACCTCTACGACAATGCGACGGCTCAGCGCGTGTCAGAGTCGGAGGACCGAAAGTGCGCAGCATCCAGCGCGCTTCATGAGATTAAGCAGCAGGCGCAAGCAAGTGCGGAGATGGCTGATCTTGCTGAGGCGCGTGACCGGCTGCTGTGCGTCGTGGATCACACGTGTCAGCAGGTGTGTGATATCGGAGACTCCTTGTCCACTCGAATGATGTCCTACTATAGTGACCTGCATCAACTCATTCACATGCTACACGGCCACATTCGCCAGGCTCGTGAACCCAGCCGTCACAAGACGCGCGAGCAGATTAGCAGCGACGGTACGAGAAGCGGCAGCAGCGCTAGTAGCTCCACCGCCCCGTGGTCTGGAAATGTCTCGAACACCGTGATGTCCACCAAAGAGCTTCAACAGCGTCTTCGCGAGCTTCTCCACGACCAGTACGGAACGGCCCGCGGCCCTGGGGCCGATGCGGATCATGCTGCAGATGCTGCTGCTGCGCCTGGGGCAATCAGCAGTGACGCACTGTTGAACCTGGCCGCCAGCATGCTGGACTTCGGCGAAGAGGTCCGCCGCGAAGTGACTCACGCCACCGCGGCCCTTCGCGTAGTTGCCGAGCAGGGCATGAGAGAAGCAGCTCAGTACCAAGACGCATGATCGGAGAGAAAGAGAAGTGGGAACGAACGTCACTGTCTTCACGTGCTGGCCTCCCGCTCTCTACACGTCAGCTCAGTCCCTCCATTGTAGTAGTCGTTTCCGCGTCCACATAAGACGGTGGATGCGGCGCGCACATGGCACATCTCTGCGTCGCTCGTCAGGTTGTTTGCTTGCCCGAGTCTGCTATCCTTCTCCTGTATCTGTACCGTGTGCACGAGTGCACGTGCATGCGTATGTGTGTGTGTGTGTGTGGAAGCACGGAGGTCGCAGGCTTCCCTGCACGTCCTGATCAACTCGTTTGTTTGTTTGTTACGCAGGTCACCAAACCGGATAAAAGGGAGAGAGCGAGGACGAAATGTTGTGGTGCGGTGTCCGCCATGAAGTGACCAGAAGGGTATCTACGTGGTGTATCATTCACCACGCGAACAAGGAGGTGGTGCAGCAATACCAACGGTGATGTTAGCCACACCAGTTCTGCGTGGGTAGCGGCGTGTGTGTTCGAATGTCGTTTTATCTTGCTGGCGACGCCATCAAGTCTCTCTCCTTGACAAGCTCACGGGTGAAGTGTACCCCGGCGCCGCCCGCACAGCTGTACGACGCACAACGTGTGTGCTTGACCGCACTGCGCCTTCCCCTGCTCATACATGCTCGCTGCCCCTCCCCCTCCCCCTCTCTCTCTCTGGGTTGCTCCCTCTTTTGGATATGCTATCGTGTTTTGTTTTTGGTGGGGTGTGCGGAATGGATCACTGTCTTGGTGCTCCGCGAAGAGAAGCATCGAAATCTGATTCCTTCGCCTTTCCTCCTCACCCCCCCCACACACATTACGGACACCCTCATTTCGTGCTTCTCACAGGGCACCGTCAAGGGAGGGGGTGTGGGGTAGGGGAGGAGAGCGCAGACGGCAAGGCACAACGATACGATCAGCGAATCCGTACTATACCTCTGCATATTCAAGGATCAGCACCACCAGTACCCGCTAATGGGAAAGATTGGATCGGTGCCGCAGTTGTGTGTCCGCAAAAAGAGACAGGGGAGTGGCTGTTCGAATTCGCTAAACGAAAAGGACGCCGTCAGTTTTTTGTAGTCATGAGTGTAGGGTCAACGTCACTGCCGCCGCTGCGCCCCTCCGGCGCTGATCTTCTAGCCTGCATCGCCTCCTACTGGTCATCTGCAACACAAGGAAATGGGTCGGGCATCGTACGGCGCCAGCAAAGGCTTCCACTCGCATGGATCGCTGCTAGCCCTGCAGCGCGCGTTGTTGCGGAGCAGCGGCATGCGTGGGTGGTGCTCCCCTTTACTCAGATCGGCACCTGCCCCGCTGATGCCAAAGTCGATGGCGCTGCGAGCGACGGAGTAGAGAACACATTTGGATCCGTTCTAGCGAACGCCACCGTGCAGCCAAGAGTCCTGAAGCTCGCCCTGAAGACGGACAGCGCAGATTCGAGCGCAACGAGACTTGTCTCTTCGCCTTTGCAGCAAACCGCACAAGAGAGCGTGGTTGCGAGTGTACTGTCGCGGCTGAGGCGGGCCGGGGAGAGCCTGGGAGACGTCGATCACGCACTCTCGCCAGTGAGATCTGCAGCGCTTTCTTTCAACGGCCCCGTCTCTCCCTCATCCACGCCGCCGACAACGGCCAATGGCAGAAGCAGCTCAGCGACACAAGGTGTGCCAGACGCTGCGAACGCTGCTGGATGCTGCGGGGTTCATATTGGCGGAATCACAGTCGTGTTGGTGTCGGGTGTGCACGAGCTCGACGCGGCCGGCGCCGGCGCAGCATTCACCGAAGACAGAGCGTCGAGCGACGGTGCAGCGAAGCACAAAGGTGCCTTCCCCATCCACGGCGAAGGAGGTCCGGCAGCGCTACGCCCACGTCTTCTCTTCCCCTCTACCACGTCGTGTGGCGGCTCCGTCGCCTCGATGCTGTCAGTCCCACCCAATGCAGCGGTCTACGAAGGCATGGCTGGAGGGAGCAGAGAGGAAAGGATGCCGGCCACCACGAACAGTATTTTCCGCTCTGGGGCGGAATTGCACGGCGACGATGGCGGGGCCGCTGATGAGACCGCAAACGACCCGAAGACAGCCACATCGGTGTATGTGGTGCAGCAGTTCACTGCGCTGCGGAACCGCATACGCGAAGCACAACGGCGACGAGCGTCTGCGGCCGCCGTGTCATCACGTGAGCTTCTTACCACGGTATGGTACCGTCAAGTGTTTGTGAGCACTGCGGAGGCGACAGACACGGCGCTGTGCGGTGTCTCACAGTGGTGGCTGCAGCGCTCGATACGAAGGCACGAGCTTCCCACGACGGCCTCTCAAGTCATCAGCCTCACACACGCAAACCGTAGTGCTCGCGCCAGCGGTAGTAGTTACAAGGACCCACGAACGCTTCCACCGCCGTTGCTGCACATCAAGTACGTGGACGACGTCTTTGCAGATCTTTGGTGGCCGCGTCGCCTCATCATGGTCGTGCATCACCGCCTCTCGGAGCGGACGGCGCGTGCCTCGTGGGTGGCAAAGTTGTTTCTGCTGATGCGGATAATACTCGCTCTCTTTGTAGAAACCGTCCTTCACGGCGTTCCGCAAGTCGCTCCCCCCCTCCGCACCAGTGATGAGGGGCACAGCGGCAGCGGAAACGACGCGAGCCAACGACCCCGCGTCCCTCCTGTGGACCTCATCTCTGCCTTCCACAAAATGGGAAGGGTCTACGGAAGGCACCAGTTGGCAGCTCTCGATGTGAGTCACACTGGAGTGCGTGGCACCCACCTACTCGCCTGCGTCCTCGGAAGCGTCATGACACCAGTGATGACCAGTGACGGCGAGGCAGCTGCGGTGCATCGAAAGGGATTGTGGGCGCTGGACGTGGCGGGGTGCACGCAGCTGCACCACCGTCGCGGGGAGCTGTACGCCTTGTCCCACATGCTGGACCAACTGTGCAGCCACGCTGCCAGTCGAGTTGCTGAGCTCTCCCTAAGGGAACCTTCTGGAACGCGCGCCGTTGTCGACCTTCTTCTCTCCCTCTCCTTGCGAGATGGCTCGCGACTTGCATCTGAGTCCGCCACCGGCCTCGCACTGGCCCTTTTCACACACCACGGTCACCTCACCTGGGTGTGCGCCGCCGGCAGCGACGCGGACAGTGCTACTTTGCGTGAGCTGGGCCAGTACGCACTGCTGGTGGAAGCCGTTTCGGCGACGCAGCAGCCTCAGCCACCCCACTCACCAATGTGCACCTTACGCGCACTGGACCTGACCAGCGCCCTGAGGGTTGATGATGTAAGCCCGATGGGGTACTTGGCGCAGCTGGAGCAGCTGCTACTGCCTTTCACCTACGTTGATGACGTAGGCATCGGTAACCTGGACGGTCACACATACGCGCATGACTTAAGTGCGATGTTGACGTTGTTCACTGCAGCGATAGCAAAAGAGGCACCCGAGTTACCAGACAACGCACAGAAATCGCTGCAGAGTACTCTGGACGCTCTGCAGCAGCTTATCCTCATCGACGACGACGGCGCTGGGCAACCAGATGTGCACCGCGGGAACCCGTGCAAGGGTGTCGTGGAGGCGCTTCACCAGAAGTTCCGCTCCCACCTGTATCACCTCGACCTTACATACTGTCTCTGTGTCTCAAGTGTAAAGGGACTGGTGCGCCAGCAGCAGCTGGAGCTGCTGAACCTTAGCCAAACTCGAGTGAACAAGTTGGGCCTGTTCGGTGGCGCAGACCTGCATCACTCGTCAGGGTCGTCCGCGTCCGCGGCTCAGCCCTGTCGCACGCCGCCTCTCCGGCTCTTCATTGCGGAGATGTGCGAGCATCTCAGTGACCTCAGCGGCCTCGCTCACATTAGCACACTCGAGTGCGTCATTGTGCGCAGCGGCTCCCTCGGCGATGATGGGCTGCGCGCCCTGTGCACCCCTGACATGCAGCGCCTCCAGCTGATGGATCTGAGCTACTGCGATCGCCTGCACCATGTAGGGTGCCTGGCGCAGCTGCCCGCCTTGGAGACACTCATCCTGGACAGCACCGATGTAACCCCAGCGGAGGTGAAGCAGCTTCGCTCCAGTCGCTCTCTGCACACCCTATCACTGCGCTTTTGCACCGAGTTTGCCTTCATTGGCATGGGCTTGGAGAAGCTGGAGGCGGTAGTGGGCACCTTTGCCGCGCTCCAGAGGTACTTTTATGAGGACCTTGCCGGAGATGATGAACTTCGCAAGAAGAAGAACTGATATGCACTCTAGCCAATGTGCTCATCTTTTCTATTCCCCTTCCCTATGTGAAGACCCAGTGTGCTGGCAGATCGCGTCAGCTGGCTCCTCACAGGGGAGGCGGGCGCTATCGACTCGGAAAAGCCCTTCGTGATAATGACGCAGCTCTCTTCCAAGTACAAACTATTCTTGACATGGCTTTCCATCCACCCATACGCTCATCCTCTTCTCCCCCCCCCTCCCCCAGGCTAGTCTCTCAGCATCACGAATGCGGAGCTAGACGAGAAACGCTGGAAGAAGAGGCGGTGGAATGACCGTCACCAATCGCGCGCGATGCCTTATTTTTTTGTTGTCCCCCCGGTGTAACGTGGAGGGAGAGCAGCGGTGGGTTGGGGACGCAGGACAGGGCGGGATATACGCATGACGTCTGCTGCCTCCGCTGCAACCTACTCGGTGCTTGCATGGGTGGCCTTTGGGCGCATGGGTGTTGGACGTGCGGCCTGCCCTCTCTCTTCACGTACCTTCATTTTTTGTTTTGCTTTTTTTTCCTGGCGCCGGTTTTCTAACTCTCTCATCACCGCATAAGAACCCCCTGGTGATGACGGGTGTGGAAACCTCTCATTTCTGCTGCTGACAGGGTCCAGCACCCCGAGGTAGGGGGCGTCCGAGCGATGCATCGCTACTGATGCCGGGGGTCAGGCCCTGGATGACAGCGTTGCGTCGGAGCGACCTGCGACAAGAAACACGCTTCTGTCACCCATGTGAAAGCCACGGTGTCGGCGTGACTCGAACGCATCGCACCCGGCCCTCACAGTACCCAGTGGTGGGGAAGGGAGAGGAGGGGGCCTGTGGTAGGGCGGGGAGCAGCGTGGAGTCGACCTCGTGTTGTCTGGCAGAGAGCGGACGCGCTAGAAAAAAAAAGTTTGCATAACAAAACGCATAGTCCTGCATGTGTTTGTGGAGTGTGGAATGCGCCGATGTTCGCCTCCCCCCTCCCTCGCTTCTTCTTTCTCAGAACTAACTTTCTGTGTTTCTGCGCGCTGGCCCATCACACAGCTTCAACTACCGCAACTCTAACAGTACACTCACTGCTTCTCCCTTCTTTCCACACTCCCGCCGTTGCGCGCGGCCCGGTGGAGTCTGGGTACTCTTGTGGCAGTCGAAAGAGGAAGGGAGACGCCTTGTCGGGCAAAAATGCAAAGCTGTGACAGCTCCGTCCTCAACCGTACACGGGCCCCTCCTCCCTCTCCTCCTAACGCGCATAGCTCCGTACCGGAGATGTACGCCACGAGGGCTCCTCCTGGGGCCTAACTCACCACCTTGCACTAGTACGTGTGTTCCCCGTCTACCTTTACTCTCTCCCCCTTCCTCCTCCTTGTGGATTATCCGTCCCCTCGGCGGTGCGAAAGAGAACGTGCTGCCGACGTGAGCACAACACGCACATCGAAGCGCTGTGTGACAGGTGAAGGTCTATCCTTTTTTCTCTCCCTGCGCCCTTTCCCCCCTTTCTCAAACGCGCGCGCACGTCTGCGGAGTGCCGCAACCATCAGCACCACTGCCGTCGCTAAAGCGATTTCTTTGATTTCGGTTGGCGTACTGTTTTACTTTTATTTTTCCGTGTGTCCCCGCTCTATCTCAAGTACACTGTCGTGCAGCATTGTATCCTCCCCTCTCCCTCTTCCACGAAACGTGCCTCTGCTCGCCCACCCACCCCAAGCTGCCCCTCGACTCCTTGTACCCCTATAAACGCACACTCTCGTCGCACTAGCGCAGATACACACACACAGGGGTGCCGGTACAAGATGGACCCCTCGGCCTTCGGAATGATGGCTGGTCGCGGCATGGGCCGCCAGACGGAGGTGCGCGATGCCCGCGACACTGCGGAGACGATTCAGATTTCGTCCATCGCACTGCTGAAGATGCTCATTCACGGTCGCACCGGCGTGCCGCTGGAAGTGATGGGCCTCATGATTGGCGAGGAGATCGACGACTACACGATTCGTGTGGCGGATGTCTTCTCGATGCCGCAGACCGCCACGGGTCAGTCCGTCGAGGCGGTCGACCCGGAGTACCAGGTCCACATGCTGGACAAGCTGAAACTGGTCGGTCGTCACGAGAACGTCGTGGGGTGGTACCACAGCCATCCCGGATTTGGCTGCTGGCTGTCCTCGGAGGATGTGATGACAGCCGCCGGCTACGAGAATCTGACTCCACGCAGCGTGTCGGTCGTGGTGGACCCTATCCAGTCTGTGCGCGGCAAGGTGGTGATTGACGCCTTTCGCACTATCCCCCAGGAAATTATGGCTATGCGGGCGATGGGTGAGTACGTGGAGCCGCGTCAGGTGACGTCGAACATCGGATTTCTGTCCAAGCCGTCGGCTGTGGCCCTCTCCCACAATCTCAACCGTCAGTACTACAACCTCCCCGTCACCTTCCGTAAAAAGAACCACGAGTTGCGGCTGCTGCTGAACGTGTACCGCAAGGGCTGGCAGGAGGGCTTCAAGTTGGAGAAGGCAAAGGTGTACCAGCGAGAGACCCGCACGAGCATTCGCGAGCTCATCTCCCTCTCAAAGCAGGCGGAGAAGTACATCACGCAAGGACGCGACGAGGATGATCTTGGCAACGTCGGTCAGATCAACGCTATGTCCCACCTGCAGATGGAGGCGGAAAACGTTATCCACCGCAACCTCAATCAATCGATCGGCGCCATGATCAACGCAGTGGTGTTCTGATGTTTTATTTTCCCTCTTTACGTTCTCTTCGACTTCTTTCCTGTTGCTGTCGTTGCAGCCTTGGGCGACGGGATGCAATGATTTTGTGTGTGTGTGTGTGTATAGGGCGACGTCGACTGCCGACGTGTGACCATGCGGTGCGCTTTTTGTCTGTGGGCGAAAAGCAAAGGAAACGAAATTATATATATATATTAGACTTGAGCGTGCCATGAGGTCACCAATAACCCTCAACAGACGTGACAGCGAGGGCAACCATAATGGAAGAGAAGAGCGCCAGTCTCTCTCAAGACCTGATGTTTCTTCCGTTTTCCGTCCGTGCGCGTCTCGTTCGCCGGCTTCCCGCGAAGTGCTCAGAAAGGGACGTCGCAGAAATGATGTCGAAGCCCCACGCGGGGCCGGGAACAGAGAGCAGCCGCCGTCGTGGAAAAGACAGCATCTGCTTTCTCCCTCCCCCCCCCCACCGAAACACTCCTATCCTTCCCTCTTTCCCTATCACTCCCTTCTGCCCCTCTCTCTCTGCCTTTCTCTCGCCAGCAAGCATACACTATTTTTTTTCCCCGTCGCACGATCGCTTCCCTTCACTCTCCCGCACCTGCATTCTGACGGGGAACAAGTGAAAAGCCCCTTTCAGCAGCCTCTTCCCCTCCCAGCGCTCGTCTTTCCCCTTCCCCAACGTACTCTCTCGCACCTCTCCCTCTTCTTCCTTTTTCTCCTCTTTGCCTCTTCCTGTCGCTTGAGGCATCGCCACTGTTTCACTGTGCAGCACCCCATCTACCCCCTCTCCCCCTTCCTTATTTCCGCCGAGAAACCACCGGTGAGGATTCGCTCTCACTGCTTCCTCCCCCTCCTCCCCCGAATCTGCGCCACCGGACCACCAACTCAGCGGCACACACTCCCCACCCCCACCCCTTCGTCCCCTCAACGCCCTTCTCTCCTTTCCCTTCTCGTGCGTTGGTGCATCTCCCCCTCTCGTGTCCTCATTTTTCCCACCAGAGGCGCAGACGTTTTCGTTTTTGTTTTTCGTTGTTTGTTCGCCGTCAGGCCAGCGCATGGCCCGCCAATGCCGCCTCCGTTTCGCAAGCCGTCACTTGGGTCGCAGGGCAAGCGCGCATTGCGACGCAGCAGCAGCCCGGCACCCCCCTCCTCCCGGTCACGCTCGCCCTCAACGTCGTCCAACGACTCTGATGATGATTTTGTGTACGTTCTGGGTAACGTCAAGAGCACTGAGGAGGCCGTTGAATGCATCCGTGCTGTGCAGCAGCCAAAGGAAAAGAACCAAGGACGGTTCTTGGGGGGCCTCGGGGGCTCTGCGAAGAGTCTTACAGAGCTAGTCACAACCTCAGCAAACAGATACCCTGCATCTCGAAAGATGAAGGGAGAACTCCCGGCGACAATGGAAGAGTTCTACGAGTCTCCACGCTACACCGTCTCCCTCACTGCTGCCCGGGAAGCCCTCTTCTCTGACGCACTCTCTGGCTTTCACTCCTACGTAGGACGTGAAGAGGACCAGTGTGACCAGCTGCGCACCTACGGTGCTCAGGGCGGCGCTGTCCGCACCAGCGCCGTCCCCTCCCCCTCGCCTCCCATGACGCAGAAGTGGAACACGACACTTGCCGCCCCCTCAGCATCCCCCGCCAAACCCGCATCCATGACTATGAAAGTGACAGGTGTAGTTGAAGAGGGCCACGGGCAGGTCGCGGCTCCCGCTTCTGCTCTACCACAAAACAACAGATCTGAAAGCGCTGGCGCCTCATCTACCACTGCAAACCAACGTGTTTCCTCGCCGTCCGTCGTGCCAGGTCCCGCTCACACGTCTCTACAGACCAAAGCTGCTTTCCCGCCGGATACCGTCGCAGCGGAGGCTGTCACCGCGGCAGTGGCAAAAGAAACGGAATCCGGCTCCCCGCGCATTCCCGCCTCCTACATGTTTCTTATGCGCAGTCGTGACTCAGAGGCGATGAGCCCCGGGTCTTCCCCGGCGCCTGCCGCGACGCCGCAAAGCGTCGCCCTTGAGAACCCGGCGCTTCCATCCTCAAGGGACTCGCCTGCGAGCGGCAGGACAACGATAGCTTCCGGACCGGCTCCAGGCCCCACCACAAATCTTCATGTTGACGCGCCTGCATCTTCTTCTGCGGTAGGTAAAGGGGCGAAACTGGAGGCGATGCGGCCGCACGCCCCCCTGCAGAAGGTGATCCACCATCTCGAAAGTGTGCCGGCTGTGTTTCGCTACCGCTACTCACCAGATTTCGAAGAGACGATCGACGAGAACAAGAAGCGGCAGCAGCAGCTCGATCGCGCGCTGCGCAAACATCAGTGGCTCGCCGGCTCCAGAGGTCTTACACATGCGGAACGGCAAGAAATATCGAGCCGCTTTGCGGACCCGAACGCGCTGGCCCACGAGTGGCTATACGTTTGGGAGCAGTTCGAGCGTGACATCCCCCGCGAGACCCTCTTGATCGACGACACACGCTACCACGACGCCAACGATGCCTTGGCGGCTATCTTGAGCTACGTCGAGTACGGCTACGACAGAAGCCAGCAGCATATGAAGAAGAAGTTGGCCGCCGCCTTGGCAGCTGAAAAAAACGACGATGCTGCCACTACACCGGCGTCGAGGAGAGAGACGACCTTGTTTGAGCATTTTTTCTCCGCAAGCACGGCAGCCCTCAAGGGTGCGGTTGTCAAGATGCGGGCGAGCCTGCCGGACTTTGTGGGGGATCCCCTCCTCTCCGTCTCCGGCTACAACCCTGCGCTCTATCACGCCTCTCTTCTCTTCCCCATCGATCCCAAGGCGCGAAGTGAGAAGATCTTCTGTGCAGTGCGGGAGGTGGTGCTGGCCTCCCAACAGTCCTTTATGGGGTTCCCGTACCAGCTGTTGTGCGAGCAGGTGGGGACAGAGCGGCTGGGGCTGGCACTGGAAGCACTGGAGAGGGATCAAGCGGAGGTGGACGACCTGGATGAGGAGGCGGAGGCGGGGAAAACAGCGCTGGTGACTCCGTTGGACACAACGCACGAAGAGAAGGTGACGACTTGTGTCAGTGGTGCGTCGGCCTCTATCCCCATCAAAAAAACAGCAGAGGCGGAGCCGGCTGTGAAAGAGATCACCACCTCAACGCACTCATCTCTGCACAGCTCACGTGTGCTGCGCATCTACCATAGTTTTCCCTCCCCGACAAGTGTGACGAACAGGAACGGAAGCGGCCATCGCCACCGGCAGCACACCGTCCACGCTGTAGACGAGTGGAACGTGTCATCCTCCTCAAGCCGCTTCTCAGACGCGGCCCCCTCTTCACTTTCGCTAAAGATCTCACCGGCAACGACAGCACCACCGCCTCCGCCAGGGGGCTCGGAGGAGTCCACAGAGGCGAAAGAGCAGCCGGTGCGGGAAGTGGGCAAGCAGCCAGCGGCAGTACCGGACGTCCTTCCGGCACACAGCCTGTCAGAGGAAGCGCGGCGACGCAAGGAGAACGTGGCGCGTCTCCGCCGAGAGCGGCGTCGTCGCAGGCGCGAACAGCTGCCTCTGTTGGTTGGCGAGCCCCGTCCTCACGAGTTCGCTGCCTTTCTCGGCATTGTGCGCGGCCGCGTCGTTGCCAAGCAGGTGAGGGAAGAGAAGAAAGAGATCGAGCAGCGGCGATGCGAGCAGGTGCAGCAGGTTGTGAAGCGGCAGTGCGAGCAGTGGGGCAGTGCACCAGCCTCTGGGCAGGGATCGCGCCCAGGCTCTCGTCAAGTCCCCTCTCCCTCCCTCGAGATGAAGCAAACAGAGGAAGATCCTTTAGCGCCGACCGCGCAGCCCGCGGACACCGCCATAGCATTCCGCAAGCTATTTCACGAAGATGTCGAGGGCTCCGCCTATCTGATTCCCACCTGTTCCGCCTCCGCCACAATGGAGCCCTCTTTGCGCCCCCCTCGCTCGCTACTCTCCAGCACTTCGATGCGAGAGGTATCGGTATCACCCGAGATGCGCGGGATGCGCATTCGCCTCTTCTTTGACGACAAGCGCAACGTGCCTGTCGTCGTGGTGAACAAGCTGTTCCGGTTGTTCACAATGCCGGGGCTGCGCGGCTTCACATCCTCCGACGACGACACCACAGAGGCGTTGAACGAAGGAACGGCACCGAAGGCAGCCACAGCGCACCCAAACGCTCCTGCGCGCAAGTCTAGTGCTGGACGCACAGGCAGCTCGGAGAAGAGCCTGCTCCTCCTCATTCAAGTTCAGTTTTCGCTCTTTTTGCAGGAAGATGCGGAAGTCAGGTGGAAATGGTGGAAGCTGTAGGGAAGGGGCGCGGTGTTGGGCGCGGTGTTGGGCACCTGAGCCCCCGCTCTCCCTCACTCATCCCTGGCTCACAGAAGGGTTGTCGCCCAGGTGTCCTCGTCTCCACACACCTCCAGCTCCTGAGGATTTTTTGTACGGGTTTGTGTGTTCACGAACACAGCTATTGACCTTGCAGAGCTACTTGCTACTCCGGCCTGTCCTCTTCCCCCTCCCCGATTCCTCCGCCACGCCATTCGTATCACGTTTACGGAAGGGGAATACCCCTTTCGAGTTTTCCGGCACTGAAGCGTCCAGCCGTGGATCGTGGTGTGTTTGGGTGTCCGGAGCTTCGGATGTGCCTTGTGTTTGCTGGTGTGCACCACGTCACCTGCATGCAGGTGCCCATGCTTGTCCTCTCCCTTCCCTCACCTCCCACACACACCCTTTCTCTGAGGAAGGTGGCAGTTTTGTGGGCCACCGGATGCTGTTTGTGCTCGTACCTGCTTTCTTCTTATATCAACCGCGTGGGGGACTTTCTGCGGGCCCAAAATATACAAACAGAATCGGCCTTAAGCAACGTCGTGTCCTGAAGACACCTGCATGGGCACTGGCCCACGCAGACGGCGATGATGGCAAGGATTTCTGCGCCTGTCCATCGAGTACTTCCTCCGTTTCTCTCTCGCTCCACACCGCTGCACTCTTCTTTAAAGGGTGATACGCGAGCATACGTTTTGTGTGCTCAACCCTCCCTCCCCCTCCCCCGCCTCCTCATCGCCACTCTCCCTCCCCCATTCCCCAAACTTCATTACGCTGATGTCCTCACACGAGCCCTCTCCCGACACCTACACACCCGCGCACACCGGCATCTATGTGTCTTTTTTTTTTCGGTCCTCACATTCGCCTCCTCGGTGTCAACGAGCCGAAATACCCCATCCACACGGAGAGCGTAGTGAAGTACCCCACAGCTCCCCACAGACCTGCCTCAACACTAAATCCTAGGCGCACAAAGGGGGCCAAAGCACACTGGGTTTCTCTACGATTATCGATCACCTCCCCCCCCCTTTCCCTTACCGCTGCTCTCAGGTGTAACCCCTCTTTTTCCTGGTTGTTTTCTTTTGTCTGGTGTCTATTTACTCTCTCTCCTCCAGGGTGGAGGTAGGCAAGGACCTACCGGTTGCTTCTGGCGGCAGCGTGGAGTTGCGTGGGTGTGGTGCCACCCGTTAGCGAGGCCAACGCGTGTATTTCTCTCTGTGCCTGTGTGTGTGTGTGTGTGTGTGTGTGCAAGCGAGACCGTCAAGAACAAAACGAAAGGAAAAGGTGTTGCATGCAGCGTGGCTTCTTTTTCTTGGTTTTCTTGTGTCCTCAGTCTCTCTCTCTATATATATATACGTTCCGCTAAGACACGGCGAAGTTTGCCTCCTGTCGAACCCGGACAGACTCTGATAAGCACAAGAAAAAGGGGGGCATCTCATTAGATCTGTTGCCCCGGCGCTGTCTTGGCGCTCGTGCAGGTGTCCCTTGTCTTTTGAGGCGTATGCTTCAGCAACAGCCGTCTCTGTCCGTTTTGGTCCTTTCTTGTTGCTGTTGTTGTTTTTTCCCCCATTCATCTTGTTGCCGTACTCCCCCCCCCCTCTCCCTCCCTCTCCTTTGTGGGCCTGTGTTTGTTGTTGTGCGGGTGGTGGTGCACTGTGCGTGCTGGATAGTGTATAACGGTTCTTCCTGCCCCCCCCCCAAACGCATTACTCCTCCCCAGGCGCTTCCCATACACGAAAGCGCCTCCCTTCCACACACACACAGACACAGACACAAACAAGCACACACACTTTTGTTTCTTGTCGTACAACTGGCAGGTGCTGAGGGTAATCTCAAGCTGAATAAATCAAAGAGAAGCACTTATGCGAGGGAGTCCAATTTGGTGTGGGCCGTTCTCTGTCAGCTTTTTCTTGTAAGCTCGTTTGTACCCATTTTCTCTCGTTCTGTGTGTGTATGTGTGTGTGCTTCACCACAAAAACGTAAAGAAGCGGAGGAGTGGCAGAATGGGAAAAGCACGTGTCATGTCAAGCAGCACCTTGACGGGCGTTGACGTCAGAGCATCGCGGAGTCGCTCCACCTTTCTCGTGCATGGGGTACTGCGGCGTATCCCGGGATACGCCTTCCTTCTGATTCACTTGTGCTTTCTTCACATTCTGTGGGGGCAACTGGTGGACCAATTCTTCAACGCGACGATCACTTTCACGAATACCAACGTTACCAAAACGGACCTGGCCAAGGAGGCATTCATTCGTGTATGTAACAGGATTTGTCGGTCGGTAAACCAGACACTGCTGCATGGACTAGTGGATGTTTTGAAGACGAAGAGCGGCGCGGGAGCGACCGGCGCGCTTGCGGCGTCACGAGAAATTCTTGCCTTTTTGTGGAAGTCTCCGTCTAGCATGGTGCTCTTCTTCGGCCTTGCATTCATCTGTCTCAACAGTGTACTCGCTGCATTGCGGCTCTTCACCGGTTTCCTCAGCAGCCTCACAGCGCTATGTCGGAGTCGACGGCAGCTGGAGCGGGGTGGCTCGCGGAAGCCAGTGCCACTGCACATCACTATGCGGTATGGCAACGGGTATGACAGCATGCTTCGTTTCACTCTGGCTGCTGTTGAGCTGGCCTGGTTCATGAGCTACCCTGTGTTGAGCTCGGCAGAATTCGCGAAGAGCACTGCGGACAAGACGCGTGGTGTGCCTGGGGTGACGGAGCCGACGTATGCTTCTCTGCGCCAACTCCAGGTGCGTCACCAAGCCATCGCCAGCTTCCAAATTGAGGCCTCGCTCCTTCTCCCTCCGCAGCTGTTCGAGTCAACAGCCGACGCCATCGCCGCTGGCGCGTTTGTGATCATATTCGTGAAGGTGGTACTGGGAGTTGTAGTAGCGCTGGATGCGCAGCGCCTCTTTCACGGCCTTGTCGGGGTGCGGCCCCTTTTCATACCGAACGGGTGGGAGCGATGTCCCGTATGCGGCGCTCTCTGGAAGCGGTCCCGCAAGGTCACCAACGCGGTCCACCTGTGCCCCAAGATTTTCACTGCCACACCGTTGCTCTCAGGCAGCTCTCCTGGCGCGACAGCATCGGACACGGAGGGGGAGGAGGAGGAAGACATGCGAGGGCAGGTGCCGGGCACGGTAAGGAGTAGTGTGGGTGACCGCAGGCGCGTTGGCCCCCCAACGGAAGCAACCCATCGCCCCGGCGACGCCTTTCCCAACCCGAACACGGTCTCGTTTGCCTCGTTGGTGACAGACAGCTGGGTCAGCCCTCTCATGAACTTCACTCTGCTCTCCCCCCTCAACACCTTCTCGCCCCCGCCCTTGTCCTCCATCACCGATGACGGACGTGGTCATTGGCGCGCACTGCTGCGTGTAGTGGACCGACTACCGAGACTTCCACGCTCTCTGCGCACGCGAGACACGATCGACGAGCCAGCGTGGGCGCTGTGGCAGCGCCGACACGAGCTTGCTGCTCACGGAGAGGCTAGGTGGTTGGAGCGCAGTTTTATGGCCATCACAGGACCTATCCGCCGCGTCCTGCTGCGTGCCTTCGCAGTCTTCTTCCTCCCTCCCTCCGCGCGCGGAGCGGACACCCGACAGGACGCATGGGGTCCTGTCCGTAGTGGCTCGTCGCTCTTTCGCGTGTTTCTGCGCCACCCCAGCGGCCGTCAGTTTGTGCTTGTCTGTGTCCCGCTGAAGCTGACCCAAGACTTGCTGTCGCTGCTGGCCCCGCGAGTCGTAAAGTCGCTGGTGGCCTTTCTGAAGGAGGTGAGCGCATCGAACGTCAGCGTACGTCAGAGCTACCTCGGCCGCGGCCTCCTGATTTGCCTGAGTCTCATTCTGGTCGTGTCGCTTCAAGCTCTCTTTTTCCAGCTGTACCTGACCCACCTGTACGCCGCCTGCCTCAAGTCCGCCTCCGCATTGAAGACGTTGCTGCTGCGGCAGGCTCTGGCAACGCCATTGGCGTACGCCGGTGGAGGCAGGGGCGGTGGCGGCAAGAGGGCCCCCATGTCACCCTCGGCATCCGAAATCCCGCATTCCCCCACTCGCCCGAGTGAGAAGAACGACGGGAAAGTAAAAGATGGGCTGTCCTTGTCAACGGTAATACCAACAGCTGAGGAAGTGACCACCACCCCTACGCTGTCACGCGAAGGCGTAATCATGTCACTTCTGACCGTCGACGTCACCAACTGCGCCGACTGCCTCATCTTCTTGCACAACGTGTGGGGTCACCCCTTCGTGATCATATCATCCTTGATGAGTATGTACACATACGTCGGTCTCTTCTCTACGCTCGCTACGTTTGCCGCTCTCATCGCGCTGATTCCCCTGAACCGCAGCAGTGCCGCCCGCGTGCGCACAGCGCAGCAGCAAGCAAAAAACAACGAGTCTCGTCTCAGCGATCTCACCGCTGCCCTCTCGTCAATGCGCACAGTGAAGTCCATGGCACTGGAGGAGTGCCTCGTTGGGCGAGTGGAGGAAGCCCGCGTGAGAGAGAGTGATGGAACGAAGCTCGTTGGACAAGCAGAGAGCGTCGCTGCGGCGCAAACGGAAGTGACAACGTTGCTGGTCGCGCTCGTGTGCTGCGGGTCGTACCTTCTCACCGGTGGCGTCATGGACGCGGCGGTTCTGGTGCCGACGATGGCGGCGCTGCAGGTGATGCGGTTCCCTGTGTGGACGCTGCCGCACCTCTACTCGCAAGTCTCTCGCGGCTACACCTCGATGCAACGCATCGAGCGCTTTCTCTCCGAGCTCGAAGCCGGCGAGAACGCCAGCACCGCCTACGTGGAGCATCGCCTACGTCAGCAAAACGGCGAGGGTGCGGCGAGAGAAGTTCAGTCATCGGTTGCCGTAGCTGTGAGGGCCGGCGAAGTGCGATGTGACCGTGGCACATTCGCATGGAGCACGCAGGCAGCCGTGGCAGATCAAATCGCATTCGACAACGCCCTCTCCTGCAGCTCCCCGAAAGGGTTGCGCGCCTATGCCCGCTCACCGAACGCTGCGTCCAAGGAAGGTGACAGGCGAGGGGAAGAGGATGCCGCTTCAAGTTCTATGTTCAGCGTGTATAGTAGTCCGCGGGAGAGCGCCTCTCGCGCGGTCGTTCTACACGGCATCACCCTCAACATCTTTCCGGGTGAGTTTGTCGTGGTGCATGGTCCCACAGGGTGTGGGAAAAGCGCCCTGCTACTTTCCATGCTAGGAGAGCTGTACGTCATGCCGAATGACAGTGATGCCACGAGCACGAGAAGCACAACAGCAGCGTCGTCGGAGACGAGGGTTTCATCTGATAGTCAGGGATTTCAGGTGGGCGGTCGTGTGGTGTACTGTGCCGAGGTACCATGGTTGCGCCAGGGGACTATGCGAGAGAATATTCGCCTCGTCTCCGACGACGTCCCCGAGAGCCCGACGGAGAGAGAGTGGTACAATCGCGTGCTCGAAGCCTGCGCCCTCAAGAATGACATCAAGGCGTTGGCAAAGGGTGATCGCACCATGGTGGGTGAGGGTGGCTCGAAGTTGTCGGGGGGGCAGCGCGCGAGAGTGGCGCTAGCGCGTGCTGTGTACCGCTACAGCGAGACGGACGTATTCATCCTTGACGATGTCCTCTCCGCACTCGATGTGGAGGTGCAGAAGCACATCATTGCGAACCTGTTCCATGGACTCCTGTGTGCTGACGCAGGATCCTCCTCCGCCGAGCAGCGCCGCACAAAAACTGTTGTGCTCGCCACACACGCTGCGGTGAACCTGCTGATGCCAGATCGCGTGCTCCATCTGTGGCCGGATGGCACACTGCACGAGGACATGACCCACCAGGCGCCGACGGAGGACCAAGTGCACCGGCAGAAGAGCGCGTGGCGCAACGCGACGGCGGCGGCGGCGACAAAAGAGCACCGACGGTCCATTCACTACCAGGCCGCTGGCACTGCGGCGGCAGATTTGTCGACGCGCCAGAACGAGTTCCTCCTTCCTCTGTCCACAAAGTCGAAGCCGGTGGCAGAACCATCACCCAAGCAGTCATCTGCGCCATCCGTGCGGCCGCCTGCGGCCGGCATCGATTCCCTTCTCCCACGCGCCGCGGATCTGCACCGGCTCTTCATCGAGTACATCGGCGGCGGGCGGCTCTTGTGGTTCTTTGCCCTCAGTGTGACCATGCAGCTTTTCCGGACGCTGATGGATAACTGGCTGGGTGTGTACATTTCTCTCTACGATAAGCGTAATGCAGCCTACGAGACCATTTTGCGCAGTACCAAGTCCCAGCGAGCGCGCAAGTTCATGCTCGACATGCTGTCTCTTGTCGTCCTGCGAGGCGACAAGGCTACGCCGGCCCCACCACCCCCACCGGTGGTCCCCGTCTTCACCATCTTTGGTGTTCCTGTTGTGTGGCGCAACCCTTTTGTGCTGGACACCGTTGTCGCGCAGTTCCTTGGAACGTACGCCTTCATCGGCTTCAGCGCCGCGCTGCTGTCGATGATCCGCACCGACTACTTTTTCCGCTCGTATCAGCGCATGGCCGACGCGCTGCAGCTGCATGCAGTGCGCAAGTTGTTCAAGGCGCCGGTCTCCTACTTCGACCGCATTCCGTCCAGTCGACTGTTGCAGATTCTCAGTCGCGATCAGGAAGTGGTAGATCGCGCCCTTGGTGAATCGGTTCAGCTCATATTTCTGACAATTCTCCAGCTCTTCGGGATGGTGTGCTTCAACGCTATCCACTTCGGCCCTTTCATCGCTGTGTTTCCGATATCCGCGCTTCTCTTCTACCATCTGACAGTTCGCTTTCTATCCTTCACCAAGCAAGTTCGCGCCCTGGAAGGTGTGCTGCAGAGTCGATCAGTTGCCGTCATGAAGGATGCCGTGAACGGGGCGATCACGATTCGAGCCTTCGGTGCGGTGCTACAGGATCAGCTTGTGCAGGAGATGGACGAGGCGCTCGACGCTGTTCACATCGCCGCCAACGCCGGACTTACGGCGGATCGCTGGGTTGCCCTGCGGCTGGAGTTTGTTGCCCTTGCCTTAACTTCAGCGCTCGCACTCCTTTCGGTTCTGACGGTGTGTCTGTCGGCAACGACGTCCGCAGGCAGCGCGGCGTTTGCCGGACTGGGCATCATTTCCAGCATGACCGCGTCGCGCTCCCTGTCGATGCTGTGCCGGCGCTTCGGCATGTTTCAGAACCAGTTCGTCAGCGCTGAGCAGCTTCTGCGCCTCGAGGAAGAGATACCAGCGGAAGAGACACCTGCAGCCGCAGAGGGTTGCAGCGATGATGAGTCCTCGGCGTCGGAGCGCTGCGCCGCCACGGAAGCGGGCACGTGCCTGCTGCTCGATGTACGCCACCTGTGTGCGAAATACCAACCACAACTTCCGTGGGTGCTGTCGGACATCTGTTTCACGCTGCGCCCGGGCGAGTGTGTGGGCCTGATTGGCCGTACAGGCAACGGCAAGTCGTCCCTCTTCAATGCCTTGCTTGGGCTCATGGACGTCGTGGAGGGTGAAATCCGTATTCCTGGCGCGCTGTTTTCTTCCTCACCACAGCCAAAGGCACGACAACTCAACGCGATCCACCTCCCGCAGCATGAGCTTCGCAAGAACTACTTCCAGCTGGTCTCCCAGGAACCGCTTCTCCTGCAAGGCACATGTCGCACCAACCTCCTCCTCGGCCTCGATGACGACAGTGCTGCGTCTCTGGGGGCATCTGATGAGCCCCGGGTCACAGTTGACGCGGAGGCCCTAGACGCGCGCCTGAGCGCGGTTCTGCGGAAGGTGGCCCTAGATGAACTTCTCGAGCCGTCGTCCACCATGCCACTCCCGGGACAGCCGGCCGTAACTGGCGGCGATGGTGAGGTTGCGTCATCAGCAACCCGCGACGCAGAGGAGTCCGCCTCTGACTCTACCGCATCCCCAACCTCTACCGCCGACGTCGCCACCCGCGCGCTGGACCACGTCGTCACCGCTGGTGGATCAAACCTTTCCGCCGGACAACGCCAACTGTTGTGCCTCGCCCGCGCCATCCTGCACCGACCACACGTGGTTTTACTGGACGAAGTTAGCTCACGGGTGGACCGACGCACGGATGACCTGATCCAGCGAGTCATCAAAGAAGAGATGCTATGCCGCGGTGGTGAGGGCGACGGCGACAGAAGTGCCGTGAAAAGCGGCGTCCTTCTCATTGCCCATCGCCTGGAGACTATCATGTCCCTGTGCGATAGCGTCGTCGTCATAGAGAAGGGCAGGTGTGTCGCGCACTTGTCAAAAGAGGAGGTCAACTGTTTGGAGGACTTGGAGTCATACCTCTGAGTCGCGCACTGGGTCCTGGGTGGTGGGCCGCTTGTGGATATCTTTTCCTCGAACGGAAACAAGGACGGTGTGATTTGCTCTTGCTGGGCTTGAAACCACAACTTGAGGTCGGCAGAACTGGCTGTCGCGCACCTGCACAGTGTCTTCCCACCAAACCACACCGACTAACGCCATTTCAGCTGTTATTTTTCTCCTTTGCCGCCTGCGAACGCCGTTGGCACATTTACTTGCCTGAAATTGCCCGGCCGGCCTCACCTCGAGACGAGAAGCCGGCACTCCAAATGACCTTGTCGGACTGCGCGCGCGCCCCCGGCAACCCCTCTACCCAAGCTGTCCGCCCCCCCATTCGACAACAAAACCCGCCATGGCGGCAGAAGCCAACCAGGCGTCGAGCCCCCCCCCCCCACTGGGGAGGCGACGAGCCCCTTGGCGGCCCGCCCCCACCACGCGCCGCGACAGGGGCACCACCCTCGAGGCACGGGTGGCCACGCGCACATCCACCACCAGAACAAAAGACCCACAAGCAACCCCAAGGCCGAAGCCCCAACACAACCCATCACACCAAAGCAACCTGACCACGTTTACCCCCCCCCACGGCGAAACGACGCAAACCCCACCCTCCGGGAGCTAGGTACAACATTCCCAGGGGCCCCCACCCTCCCGCGCCAAAGCGGGTTTGACGGAGAAACCCACCCCTTTGCGCAACACACCTCCCCCGAATACTTTCTGGCACCCTTGCGCTGAAGAGCCTTTTCTTCCCCTCTCCCTTTTCCTCCGCCCGTTTTGGCTCTCTTGCGGCCGCGCGTTCCCGGGTGCCCCTTCCCCCGCCGGTGTGGCTGGGTGGCAGCGTGCGCCCCTCTTTCCCCCGGCACCCCCGCGGCCCCCCCCCGCCGCGCCCCGCCTTCCCGGGGGGCAGCCGGCGGGGGGGTCTTTCCCGCGTGGCCTAGGGGCCGCGGGTGGGGGGCGGGCCGGCCAGGCCCCTGGGCGCGCCCGCAGGCCCCCACAACCCCCACCACGAGAACGGCAAGCGCGGGGCGCACCCACGAAAAGGCACGCAAAACCCAGAAACGCCACAGCCAACAAACAGACAAACCCCAAGGACCACCACCCCCATCGCAAACACCCCAAAAAACAACCGAGGGCGGAAACCACCACGACGGCGACTATTTGGAAAAAAACAAAGCCCCCATAAGCAAAACACGAAATTTTCCGACGCGCGGTTGCCCCAGAAAGGCGCGCAGCCCACAGCCTGCGCCAGGGAAAAGCCAACCTAAGGAAACCCCGCCTTTCCCCGGAGTGCGGGCAAACAGCGAAAAACCCAAAGCCGCACAGGGCCAGACGCCCCAGCAAGCATTTGCGGCGCGCTTTTAGGCCCGCGGTCAGGAAACCCCACCCTGCGACCCCGCGGGTCCGCAGGGGTCCTTTATTTATAAACAATCACCTTTTTCCTCCGAATGCCTTTACCACCCGGCACACACGAGGCCCTCCAAACACCGGCGGGGGGCCCCAAGATTTCCCAAAAAACACCCACGCTGCGCGCTGAACGGCGAAGGCGAGAAAAAGCGGCTTCGGACCCACCAACGCCCCGCCGAAAAAAACCACCCGCCCCACAAACGCCACAAACAAAAACAGCATTTACCCCCCAACCCGGACAATTGCCGTATGTGGAAACCAGAACCTTGCGAATAGCATGCGGTCAGCTTTCGGCCGGAAATACCACCCCCAGACTGGCGCCAAAAAAGGAATTAACCCCAACCCACGCCCTTTTGAGCCCCATTATCCGACGAAAAAAAAAACGCGCGCCAAGCTCTTGGGGATAAGGGTCTTGTCCGAAAAACTTCTCCGCCACCACAGCATTTTCCAGCCCACGCCCCGAGCGCAACCAGCAAGCGTTCTTTTGACGGAGCCGTCGCCCCCAAACTCGAAAAAAACACCTTAACGCGGCGCATTGGCGGGAGCGCGCAACGGTTTCTGTTTCCAAACCCCCCGGCCCGCCAACCCCAGAACACCCGTTGGGCCTTTAAGGGCGCCCCGGGTGAGCAATGCGGGGGCCAAACGGATGAGCCTGTGCGCACGCCGGCGTCGGCTATATTAGCAGGGTCACGTTTGGCAAAGGCGTGGCACCTGGAGGCCCCATATTTGCGGGCTTGTCACGGACAAAATAAAACATTTTTGATCTTTTATTTAACAGGCGGCGGGCGCGGCCCGCGCCACAACCCCGACCACACGCAAAAGGCAAACCAGCGCTTTCCCCACCCCTTAAAGCACGCCACCAAAGAAAAAAAATCATCAAAAAAATTATTCGGCGGAGGGCTATCGGTTTTGGCCGAAATTTTCACAAAACGACGCCTCGCGGCTAAGAAAAGCGCGAAAACAACTTCCGAAAAAGACCTTTTGTTTTTGTTTTTCCTTTTTGGCGCCGCGTTTGTTCGGACAAAAACGGCCCGCTTTCCGGCGAAGGCTCTCTGAATATTGCCGGTGGGAAACAAAAATGGGAAGAGGTGGGGGGTGGGGGGAAGAATTTTCGGAACGCAGTCCTCCTTTAAAGAAAACGCATCTGGCAAACGAAAAATAAGCATACCTTCGGTTTGGGTCTGCGCGGAGCTGGGGTACACGTAAAAAAGGCCCTTTTTTCCTGCAAGTATTTGGGTCCAGAAATCATTTATTCCGGCTTCATCTCCTTTTTCGTTTTCAGAAGGTTTGCGCACGATTGGCCTTCGGCAAGAGAAGCCCTTGTCTTGTCAAAAGGTTTCTGTGCTGAAAAACCCCATGCTCAGCAGAAGTCAGCGTCTGGGATTTGCATGCGGTGGTTTTTTTTTTAACGCAAAGGGTGGGTGCGCGATTCGGCAGGGCGTAGGCCACGTGAAAAAGAATAGTGTCGTTTGCTTTCGGGCAAAATTTTTGGAAGGCGTGTGGTGACAAGGTGGATGGCGTATTTTGCTTTAATAGAGGATATCGTCGGAACCTTTTCTGTTTTTTTTTTATGTTCTGGGATGGTAAAATTCTGTTTGTCCGGGTGCTTTTTCCCGGTGTCTTTTTTGGTCTGCTCTATATGAGGGGTGGGTTGCTAACGAATCCGCCAGCGCATTCTTCTCCAATAGGAAGCGGTCGTGGGGCTCCTTTGGGAAACCGAGCGTTGGGGGAGGCGGGGAGGATAAGCACAGGAAACATTGTGTTGCCCCAGCGCTTGCAAAGGCATGGTGTTTTTGTGGGCGGTTTCTGTTTTTTTTTTATTTCCATCTTAAGTTTTTTTTTTTTTTTGGTTTCGGTGACTGCCGTGCAGCGCGCCCAAGCCGCAGAACGCTCGTTTTTTTCCGACAATATTGGCTGGAAGGATGTATGGGACACATCCTATAAGCGCATTTGTTCTGGGAGGGGGGGTGCTTTTGGTTGCCTTTATCACGCCCGGGGTGCGTTCCAGGGTCGTTTTGCTGGCTTCTCTTTCTGGCGTGGCGTGCCCCGGGGGGGGGGGGCCTGGGATGCGCCTGTGGTGCGCGGGGCCCCTCGGGATCAGCTAAAGTAAAGGCCAAGTGGGGTTGCGTGGTTTTGGGGTTTCTGGCTTTGTGCCTGTTGACCCTTTGCGGTTGGCGAACGCCTGCGTGGGTCGTGTGTGCCGGGGGCCGGTGATGGCTGGCTGTCGAAAAGGGTCTCTGTTTGTGTTTTTTTGTCCTTGTAGGAAAGCTCTTTCTTTTTTTATTTGAAAGGGGTCCCGCTAGCCCCGTCGCGCAAAGCGCGTTGTTGGTGGTGTTGGTTCTGTGTTCCCGCTTTGTTCTCTTCGGTTTTGTGGCCCGGGGGGTGGGGGGCGTGGGGCCCCCGTGTCTGCCGGCGCCGCGCCGCTGGGGTTTTAAAAGGCCAGGCGCCGGCAACTTAGGGGCCTCATGGCGGTTTATCTCTGGTGATGCCGGTGTGGTTGTGGATGGTGTTTTCTTTGAATGGCCTGCTGGGGTGTGTGTCTGTGTGGTGTTCGTTTGGTCGGTGGGTTTTCCGCGCGGCTCGTGCGTTTCCTGTTTTTCCCTCGCTGGGGGCTTCTGTGGGGGCCCTGCGCCGCCCCCCCGGACCCCCCCCGCCCCTGCCCCTGCCCCGAGGCCCCCCGCCCCCGCCCGGGCCTCGGGGCCTCCCCACCAAAGGGAGGCGGGAAACCGGCACCCGCGACGCCGACCGCGCCCACCCCAACGAAAGGCAGCGGGGCGGGGCGGGGCTCGGGGGGCGAAGGGAGGGGCCGGGGGCGGGGTGGGTAACCGGTTTCGCCTCGGGGGAGGGCGAGGCGCATCACGCAAAGGCAGAAAAGCCGCACGGGGGACTGTTGGGAACAGTTGGATTGGTTAATTTTGAAGGTTTCTGTTTTTCATTCGGCGGGCCAACATTATCAAAATTCATTCTTGTTACACACCTCATTTAACGGCTTTGACGCGGTCTTTCCGCTTCGCTGCTTGCGCCAGTATAAAGTAGCGTAGGACGGTCCAGGTGTATCCACTGGTTTGTAGGGCATCCGCCCAACCATGCCGCTCACGCTCATGAACCGGAACGTGGAAAGGCGATCGCACTTGGGACAGTGATCTGTTCGTGTAAGGAGCCTACGGGTGAAGCTGTTCGAGACGAGGAACTCGTAGGCATAGCCGCATTTCAGACATGAAAATACCGCCATGATTCTTAGCTGTTTGGTTTCAGCGGAAGGAAGCTGAGTGTGACGACACGCGCACACGCAAAATCACTGCCAACCGAATTTCGACTTTGGGTGTGCGATGATAAGGGGTTACGGGCGTGGGAAAGAGAGGGTTGAGGGGGTCAAAGTAGAAGGCAGCACCGTGGTGCCAGCGTCGCAATTACGGGGCGCAGCGACGTTGAATGCAACAGTAGAGCACTCTGTACGTAGTGCAGTTCTGACTCAGACGGCACACAGCTACATCGGTGTGCAGTGAACGGCGAAGCACAAGGGCAGGACAACAGAGTGAACGTAGGAATTTTTTCTTCCATTGAGGCGCGTAAGCGAGGGTCCTACACCTCAGTGGTCCGAGAGAAAGAAACACTACCGAACACGTACACAGACAGACGATGACCTGGGCAAACGGCGCGCCAGGCGTCGTCCTCAGGCATATACCTCAAGACACACGTGCAAACAAGATGAAGGAACTACGATTGTAGTCTACAAAAATACACACACACACACACAAGTAAAAGCGGCCGCAAACTACACCGAAGTAACTCCACGTCTCAAGGTAAGACGATAGTGTGAGAAAAGCTCACAACTGTCCCGCAACACGAACCAGCGCTTACTTCGAGAGTGGACCACTATGGAATCAAAGGGGGATAGGGCAAGAGAAGAAAATGGGGACAACGAGCGCGTCCACTATGAACAGATGACTGAGGAATCATAATACAATGAAAAAAAAATACTAAGCACGCGACAGAGTACATGCTCTGCGGTATGCGAACGCCAACACACTCACTCCACAAACCAAAGAACCGATGAGGCGCTCTCATCCACCTCAAGGGACCAGCACCAACATGATGGAGGCCAAAACCAGCGCGTCCTGCTCAGCGAAAATGCGAACCGAAACAAGCAGAGAAAACTTGATGACGGGGTCCTATCGAGCAGAAAAACACCCATTGACGCCGTTCTTACTAATCGTGATCAAAATCTACCTGGACAATCTGGTCTCCAGGCACGTGGCATGCGTTGCTGGAATCAATCACGAACGCTGCCTTCAGTGCCTCCGGTCTATTACGCATCAAACGAGTCCAGTCGCCATCGAAGATCTTTGTGAGCCTGTGTGTCACCTTCTGCTTTCCGGTGGGCACAGGGTCAGTCCAAAAACTGTTGAACTCCTTCAGTCTATTGATCTCTCTCTCCTTGGCATCCAGCAGAGCACGAAGATTCTCATTTTCTTTGCTGGCGTCCAGCGCATTCGCCAACTCGCTCTGCAGGTCCGCCATGTCTCGGCTTCGCTGCTCCAATGCCTCCACAGCCGTTCGCCCAGCGACATCAGCGGCTTCCAGCAAACCCTGAACCTCCTCCAAGTTGCCTAGCAGTTCATCATATTCATCCTTCTTCAGCTCAAGCTCGTCTAACGCTGCCTCCAGATCGTCACACAGCTGGTGACGCTCATCTTCCGCTACTTCCAGAGTAACTGCTACCTTCTTGTATGCATCCAGAGCGTCCGAAAGTTGCTCTTTCAAACCACAAACCTCGTCCTCTAACTTAGCATTCTTCTCCCGCGCCTCATCCAACTCACTTCTAAGATTCTCCAAGGCATCAGCAACTTCCGCTTCTCGCGCTGGTGCATGATGGGCAGCCTCATCTGCCACGCCGCGCACATGCTGCAGCTCCTCCGCCAGCTTGTCGGCCTCCGCCTTGGCGCCCTCCAGTTCCACGGCGAGCCGCTGCACTTCGTCCGCCATGCGCTCCGCCTCGCCCATAGCTCGCTCCCCTGCGGCGTCTTTGGCCTTGAACTCTTCGATGGTGACGGCGTAGACCGGCTCGTTGGCGATGGTAGTCGGGTCGATGGGCTGGTAGGCGGGGTCGAGGAGCATGTGCTGCTGCGATGCAGTGCCGCGTGGTGCAGCGCTCTGTCCGCGTGGGGCTGCGCGGCCAGCGGGAGAACGACTACTAGTGGGTCCGCTGCTTGGCTCCACGCCGTCGGCATCCGCAAGTTCCGGCTCCGCGGCGCGCGCCTTCTTGGCGTCGTGGCGCTTCTGGCGAAACGCCTCGAGTTCCTCAGCGAGCTGATCTGCGAAGTCGCGCACATGCTGCAGCTCCTCCGCGGTGGCCACGTAGAGTGGCTCCTCCGCAATAACGGCGGGGGCCACGGGCACGGTGGCAGGGTCGACGGCCTGGCGCTGCACTGCGCCGACGTGCGGCAATGCTGCCCCCTTTCCGCTGCGCGGTGCGACGGCGTCGGCAGCAGCCAAGGCAGGGTCGCTTGCGCGCGCCTGCTGGGCATCGTGGCGCTTCTGGCGGTGCGCGGCGAGCTCCTCGTCCTTGGCGGCGAGCTCCTCCGCCAGCTTGTCGGCCTCCGCCTTGGCGCCCTCCAGTTCCACGGCGAGCCGCTGCACTTCGTCCGCCATGCGCTCCGCCTCGTCCATAGCTCGCTCCCCTGCGGCGTCTTTGGCCTTGAACTCTTCGATGGTGACGGCGTAGACCGGCTCGTTGGCGATGGTAGTCGGGTCGATGGGCTGGTAGGCGGGGTCGAGGAGCATGTGCTGCTGCGATGCAGTGCCGCGTGGTGCAGCGCTCTGTCCGCGTGGGGCTGCGCGGCCAGCGGGAGAACGACTACTAGTGGGTCCGCTGCTTGGCTCCACGCCGTCGGCATCCGCAAGTTCCGGCTCCGCGGCGCGCGCCTTCTTGGCGTCGTGGCGCTTCTGGCGAAACGCCTCGAGTTCCTCAGCGAGCTGATCTGCGAAGTCGCGCACATGCTGCAGCTCCTCCGCGGTGGCCACGTAGAGTGGCTCCTCCGCAATAACGGCGGGGGCCACGGGCACGGTGGCAGGGTCGACGGCCTGGCGCTGCACTGCGCCGACGTGCGGCAATGCTGCCCCCTTTCCGCTGCGCGGTGCGACGGCGTCGGCAGCAGCCAAGGCAGGGTCGCTTGCGCGCGCCTGCTGGGCATCGTGGCGCTTCTGGCGGTGCGCGGCGAGCTCCTCGTCCTTGGCGGCGAGCTCCTCCGCCAGCTTGTCGGCCTCCGCCTTGGCGCCCTCCAGTTCCACGGCGAGCCGCTGCACTTCGTCCGCCATGCGCTCCGCCTCGTCCATAGCTCGCTCTCCTGCGGCGTCTTTGGCCTTGAACTCTTCGATGGTGACGGCGTAGACCGGCTCGTTGGCGATGGTAGTCGGGTCGATGGGCTGGTAGGCGGGGTCGAGGAGCATGTGCTGCTGCGATGCAGTGCCGCGTGGTGCAGCGCTCTGTCCGCGTGGGGCTGCGCGGCCAGCGGGAGAACGACTACTAGTGGGTCCGCTGCTTGGCTCCACGCCGTCGGCATCCGCAAGTTCCGGCTCCGCGGCGCGCGCCTTCTTGGCGTCGTGGCGCTTCTGGCGAAAAGCCTCTAGCTCGTGGAGACTATGAGCGAGGCGCTGGTTGGCCTGCACTGCACCTGCCTGTGCGTCACGTAGAGCGGAAGCCATGTAATGCTGGAAGAAGAACAGGCGGTCTTCTAATTCAGTGGCGTAGATCCGGGTACTAGTCGCAGCAGCGTACTGGTGAAGAAGATGAGATGCAGTGATAGCCAGTTTTTGATTTTGGGTGTATCGCGTGATCTTGGCATCGACAGGAATTTGCTCGACCTCATCCTTAGTCAGCACGCATCGCTTTACATCGCTGTCCACGTTGACCGGAGAGATGACGGCGGACAACGGAATGGTCACGAGGACTGATGTCCTGGTGAAGGAGGTGACCTGACCGGGGAGTGCAGCCGCGTCCTTTGAAGACAGCTCGTCCTTGAGCTTGGCGATCTTGGCGCGACAGGCCTTCATGCCAGCAATGGCGGCTGCGATGGCGTCGTTCTGCTCCTGGATGCGCTTGTCGTGCGCCAGGAGGTTGTACGCCTGCTGGTAGGCAAGAGCCGTGGTGACCCACGCGTGGAGGCTGGCCACCACCGGCGAGTTGCGCGCCGCCGCCTTGTAGTTCAGCTTGGGGTCCTGCTCCAGGGACTGCTGCAGGCTTTCCGCAGAAGGGTAGGGCTTCTTGAGAACGTCTGTCTTGGCGATCTCATCGAGAGCGGCTGTCTTGCGGTAGTCCAGTTGCACATCTGCCCACTCATAGAACTCAACCGCCGTGGGATCGCACTTGGCCACCGGCCACACCGCCTTCAGCACTGCTACAGCAACCGGGGATGGGGCGGCCTGGGCCGTGACCTTGCGCAAATCGACCTCGTCAATGAGCTCTACTTTTTCACGGGCCTTGTCAAAGTGACCTCGAACGTGTGAAACACGATCCTCGTTGCTACGGCGGATGGATGCGAGCTTCTCTCGTGCGACGCCCAGCATGTCATGATAGTTCTTCATGC